>NC_048228.1:45548173-45635893 GCF_002007445.2 Ailuropoda melanoleuca | reverse complement strand
GGGGCGGGGGGGGGGGGGTGAGACCTGCTTCTGGTAATTGCTAACCCCCGCCCATATGCTTCTGACTCTTTCCATTACCTAGCTAACTTTACAACCCGTTAACAGTTCTTCATATTAAATTGTCTCTGTTCAAATTATTGGTGTAATTTCATTCTGCCGACAGACCCTGGGGACACAAGCACACCTATGTCAGAGGGCTATAGAGAGGATTAAATAAGTGCTCATAACTGTTCCTGGAGCACAGTATTTGCTCTCTAGGTGTTCGCTGTTACTAGCTGGTGAGTGTCGAAGCGGGGCTGGAACCCGTGTCTCCCCATCTTCTTTCCAAACAATATGATGTTCTGCTAATAGAAAGAGCTCCTATGTACTTAGGCACTGGGCTTAGAGCTTTCACAGATGTTACCTCTTTTAATCTCCTTAAGCACCTCTTAGATGCTTTGCATTCTTGAGGTGTTTTTTTCCTCTAACAATTGACATCAAGAAAGGTACTCCTTTCCACGTCCATTATCCTAAAAGGTTAGGCAAGTGCTCCAACAGGTTCAAACATCGACATTAGAATAATAATTTTTGATGAGGAGCTTCTCTAAATTCTAATAAATCTATTTATACCATTGCCCTATGTAGCACCAGGAATTAACATAATTTAAAGATATGTAAATGTGTGTGTGTCTGTGTCTGTCTGGGGATTAAGATTTTGCAATTTCAAATTTTCTATTGTTTCATATATCTAAAGGACCAGTGAAATAATATAGGATTTTAAAACTGAAGTGCCTATTTTGTGCTAGGCTTTAGGATATAACTGTTGTCACAATGTTATCTCATCTCATTTTATCCTTAAAATATACTACCCTAGTAGGTACAATCATCTTCTTGGTACAAATACGTCCAAGGTCAGATAGCTCGCAAAGTAACAGAACCAGGAATTGAAACCAATTCTTTCTAACTCAGAGCTCATGTTTTAGCCAATTCACCACGGGTCATAGGTGAGGGTCATTCTCCATAGCAGATCCTGAGAGAATAAAACTTAGTGAACACAGGAACTGAGATAAAAACAAATTCCTTCACTGCGAAGGGCTTAAAAAAATAAGAGAACTGAATCTGGCACATTCTGACCTTGCTTTCAGAATTTCTCATAAGCCCTGGGAAATTCTCAGCTTCTGTCACTGGGTTTCCAGAATCTCTCTCACTCCATTTCATTTCAAGGATTTCTTCTCCCGTTTCAGTTTTGCTATTGTAGAAGCAAAGTAAATGAAAATCCCCAAATACCTTGTTTCTGGAGCTATCCTTACCTTCCAAAACCAAGCCATTCTCTTCAAAAAATAAAAATAAAACCATCTACCAAAATAATGGTATTCTAAAGGAACAATGCAGAGGGGAAGAAAACATACCTTTTGCTTCGTGCTTGATTTCAGGCCAACTCGGGAGTGACTTTTGGACTAGAGGAAAAATGAGAAAGAAATCTATGAAGAATACAGTATAACAGTAGAACTTATTTTGAAGGCATTTCTTTTGGAAGGTGTAAGTCTTAAGTTAAAATCCTTTCCCTATCTTTCCTTCACAGCCTCTAGAAATCTAAGAATGGAAGCACAGCATAGACTCCAGTGTTGAATTTTACATACAGAACAGAAGACCGCTGAAGTCTGAGAGCTGAGAATGGAAAGACACAGCTACATTTTGTCACTGCCTTACTCATAGTTACTGATTCAGCAGCTTTCTTGGAGGACACCGCAGAAAGCATACATTGCAATGCAGGAGAAATTACCTCCAGCTATAATAAGACAAAGGGAAAAAGGGAGAAATAAGTAAAAGAAAAGGTCTGAAACAAAGACGAGAAGGAGAAGAGGGAAACCAAGGCTCTGTAAAGTGGAAAAAGAAAAATAGGGGCAGAATGAGGAAGAAAGCACATTTATGGCAAGCTTTCCAAGTGCATTTCTATAGGGCAGAATTTAATCTCTGCTAATTTCAATACATCTTCATTAAATTGAAATAAAGCTCTCAAAAACGTTAGTTTTTATAGAAGGCTTTTTGTTTTCCAGTTTGTTCATGATTATCCTACCTTATTTGGAATTAAGAAAGATAAAACAGGCATTATGCTATGCATGAGCAAAGTTTGGTATTGAATACCAATATGATTTTTCTCCTAATGAGAAAAAAGCAGAAGTCAAACTATGTTTAGCATTCAGATAGTGAATATATTTGGCTCCAAGTGTACTATGAATCAAAGTTAACTCTAAACCAATTATCACAACATAGCTAGAAAAATGTCTAATTCGGTAGTCCTCAAACTACTGGATCTCAGGATCACTTTACACTCTGAAAAATTACTGGGGCTCCAAAAGCCTTTGTTTATTGGGTTCTATGTATAGGTATTCATTGTATTAGAAATTGGAACTGAGAAATTTTTTTAAATACGTACTTAACAATTCGTTTTAAAATAGCAATGATAAACCCATCCCATGTTAAATAAAATTTATGTATTTTATATACATCCCTAAACACAAAAACTTAGTCAGGAAATGGCATGTTTTGCGGTGCCTAGGTGGCTCAGTCGTTAAGCATCTGCCTTTGGCTCAGGGTGTGATCCCGGCGTTCTGGGATTGAGCCCCGCATCAGGCTCCTCTGCTGGGAGACTGCTTCTTCCTCTCCCACTCCCCCTGCTTGTGTTCCCTCTTTCACTGGCTGTCTCTCTCTCCCTGTCAAATAAATAAATAAAATCTTTTTTAAAAAATGGCATGTTTTTATATTTTTGCAAATCTCTAGTGTTTAGTTTAAATAGAAGACAGCTAGATCCTCATATTTGCTTCTGCATTTAATCTACTTCGATATATTTTTGGTTGAAGTAAATAAAGAAAATTCTGCCTCACTCAGATATGTGGTTAAAAAAGGAAAGAGCATTTGTAATAATCCTTTCAGATAACTGCAAATGTTCTTCTCTGATAATATGGCAAAACTTGACAATTAGAGTTTCTTAAAGGTTGGTTGCAATGAGAATCTGAAATCATATAATAAACTGCTACATAAAAATGTGCTGGTCTGCCTCACACTTTGAATAGATCTTTCCCCCACCCATGATTTTGTAGCATCATTTGGAAAATAGTGGTGCCATGAATTATGCAGTTTTCCCAAATACTGACACATTTCATTACATAATATGGGGAAAAAATCACATTTGTTAATCACCAACCTCACTAGAAAAATCTTCAAATGTTGGTAAGCTATCAAGCTCACAGTAACAGATACGAGTTTTCCAAAATTCCAATTTTCACTTGAAAGCTTGAACTCTATCATGAGCAACAAACACTGTCAGTTGCATTTCATGAAGCAACAGGCTCACTTCATTCATTTTTGTGAACATGTCTGCCAGCTACATGAGTCTGAATAACCACAGTTCATCTATCACTTGTTCTCTGAAGTTAAAATGATATTTCATGACAAAAAAAAAAGTGGCTAGTGTGGTTCACAACTCAATCCGGTAAGAGCATTCCTCAAAATAACCACTGCAAGTTTGTATGTAGCATAAGTGCTTTTATGCAAACCTCCCTTTTTGTCACCTATATTACTAAAATAAATAATGGATACTCAAAGGTTGAAATTTAGCAAACCTAATAATTTTTACCACTTCAGCAAGGGCATTTTTAAGTGGAACTGGCATTTTCTTTCTTTCAATGCAAATGCACAGTGGGGAAATCATAGATAATGACTACTAGTACAGCTCAGTGCCACAGCCTTAATTCATGCAGAAGCACCAACGGTTTCAGCCACCACTGCTCTTGCACGATCAGTGCAGGTGTTGTCCAGTTTAAAAAAAAAAAAAAAAAGGAAAGACCATCTTAGTATTACTTATGAAGAGACTTTTGGCTTCTCAGATTTCCTTCGAAAACCACCATTTTTAGTCATTAAAGCAGTTGAGTCAATAGTAATTAGACTCTCTTACAATCAAAGAAATGGAGCTTCAGAGGAATAGAGCCAATGAAAACCAAGCTGTCATTGTCACTACCTTCTTCCTGCTTGCCTTAGAGGAGAGAGACTAAGAAAGCAACCAGGAGTAAGCTTCCTTCCAATGGCCAGGAGCCAGAATGGGGAGGGAACTGGATCATAAATCTGCACTGTTCACCTTGCACTTATTCATATAGTATTTTGAAATCCATCTAGACTATTATGGGCTGAATTGCCTCCCCTCAAATTCACATGTTGAAGTCCTAACTCTCGCTGCCTTAGAATGTGACTGTATTTAGAGACAGGGCCTTTAAAGAGGTCAATCATATAAAATGAGGTTCAGTGGGTGGGTCCTAATCCTTTATGACTGAGGTACTTACAAGAAGAAGAGATTAAGACACAGACAAAACACTCATGAACACAGCAAACCATGGAAAGACAAGGAAGATGACTACCTGCAAGCCAAGGAGAGAGATCTCACCAGAAACCAGCCCTGCTAACGCCTTGACCCTGAACTCCTAGCCTCCAGAACTGTGAGAAAATAAATTGCTGTTCTTTAAGCCACCCCCATCCCTGGTATTTTATGATGGCAGCCCGAACAAATTAATATTACATAGACCCTGACAAATCCACCTCGAAGAAGTCAAGAATCTTAAAAAATGGAGGTGCAGCAAAACCAAATCCTGAATCAAAAGGGGCCATTAACATCACGTTCATTGTCAGCCACATACATCCTAAAGAAGAATGTCTGCATCAGTGGTTCTCAGACTTCAGAGTTCATAAAGGCCATTTTGGGGACTGTTAACCATGCAATTTCCCAAACCCCAACTCCAAAAATTCCAACTCAGAAAGTCTGGGTGGCCCCCAGGACTGTGCATGTTAATGAGCACCCCAGGGAATTCAAATGCATATTTGGTACATAATCTACAATTTGAGGACGACTTGCCTGCCAAGGACAGCAGTAACTTGGGATGAGAAGTAAGAAAATACAGAAATTGGCATGAATTCTCTCTCATTTTCTCTTTGAAGGATCCAAATACATGAATCTCTTTTTTCCTTTCCCTTTTAAATGCCTGGTGTTAAAATTCTTAATTTGATTGAACCAGTGGGTGGGCAAGGATAATGGAAACAGGCTGAATGTTGGTAAATTACTCTAAGTAGTCCAAAAGTAAATCTGCAACAGTTCTTCAACCTCTCCAATTTAAAAACATGAGCAAACAAATTCTGTGTTTGTTTATATGCTTAGAAATTTAGAAATTGGGTTTCAATGTCATCTTCCATGCAATACACCTCCACGATTATAGCCTTTGTACTCAACCCAGTCATGAGAGTAAACCTGAGCTAAAGGATAAGACTTCCACTTATAAAGGCGATTAAAAGTTGTGATGGTTTATTTTGTATGTCAATTTGACAGGGCTAAGAGATGCCCAGATAGCCGGTAAAATATTATTTCTGGGTATATCTGTGTGGGTTTTTGTAGAAGAGATTAGTATTTCTTTCAGTTGACTGAGAAAAGAGATCCACCCTCACCAATGGGGGTGAGGGGGCATCTTCTAATCCTTTGGGCACCCAAAAAAAAAAAAACAAAAAGGAGAAGGAAGGACAAATTATCTCTGTTTTCGTGAGCTGGGAGATCCATCTCTTCCTGTCCTCAGACACTGGAGCCATGATTCTCAGACCGTCCACCAGTGGTCCTCTAGCTCTCAGACCTTCGAACTTGAACTGAACTATATTGCCAACTTTCCTGGTTTTCCAGCTTACAGAGAACAGATTGTGGGATTTTCTGGATTCCAAAACTGCATGAGTCAATTTCTTTAATAAATCAATCTCTCTCTCTGTCTCTGTCTCTGTCTCTGTCTCTGTGTGTATGTGTGTTTATATCCTATTGGTTCCATTTCTCTGGAGAACCCTGACTAATACAAAAGCCAATTCAATTCCAGAGAAATAACATTTTCATTTGACATTAAACAAGTTCTTGCATCTCCCCCAGTAAATGTCTTATCTAGACAGAATGGTGGTTGGGCCTAGTAAAAGATCACCTGCATTACACATATTATACTACACATTCAGTCCTCCATTTACAAACTTGTAGCCTTCTAAAAATTTCTTTCGTTAGTTAGGTATTAAGGACTTAGGACTTATTTTCCCCATAGAAATAATTTAATGGACTACAACACAAAGGCCTATTTAACGTTGACTATAACTAAGATGCTATGCAATTTCAATAAAAAATAATATACTATCACAAGAGTAGCAATTATACAAATAAGACAAATAATAAAATCAATTAAGAAACTATTTTGTTTTTCCCATTAACAATATCTTGAAAAATTGTATGAATCCAAAAGCAGATTTAATTTGAAGAGGATGGGGACTAAAGTAGGAATCCCAGAATTCTGAAGAGGCCTTGTTAGAAACTTTAAGATATGGTATTCACTGCTAATATATCTGATGCCCTCACCCTCCCCACCCAAGCAGAGGCGTTCACTTTTCTTGATTAAAGTATATCCCCAGCATTCCTCTGATCTTTGGCAGCTATGAATAGGGCCCACTCAGGACTCGTAAGTGGTGAAGAGCGGCAGCAAAACAAAGCCCAGACCAGCCCTCACTAGGGACTATTGTGCTTTATTGCCTGTGCCCCAGGTTGAAAAACACAGAAATGGGGGGAGATAATCAAAAGGGGGAAAAACTTGTTTTTTCCTCAAACACCTGAGTAAAAATTAGGAAAGAAAGAATAGAGCAAGAAAGAAAAACAGAGAAGAAACTAAAATAAAAATAATAACACACAGCAACAAATCACATTTTGAGCACTTACAATGGGTCTCCACCATACTGTCCAACTTACGTTTTACAAGATACTCATAACATGGCTAAGAAATAAGAATAATTATATTATTATTTCAATTTTATACATCAGAAGACTGGGGCATAGAAAGAAAAGTCATATTGTTGATATGTGGTAGAACCAAGACCTGAACTTGTCTGTCTGATTCATGGTCTTAAACATTATACCAGTTATATGAGAAAATTTCCTGAGAAAGCATTAGCAGAGTTCAGAGCAATGAAAATCACAGGATACAGAGAAATAGTATTGCATGAATAATTGCTTCAAGAGGAAGAAAGAATGTCATGGAAAAGAGGTGGTAAATCAGAAATTTACCCATGTCATACTTGAGCTGGCATCAGTGGCCAGGAACCCCAAGACTATTCTTTGGAGCCAGCAAATGCAAGAAGGGAAGAAAAGGAGAGGAACTTTGTGGTGAGGCAGGTTGGGGAAGGGTTATTATGTAATGGGAGCCTCAAATGCAAAACACATTCACAAATTAGGCGTACCTAAATTGGGGACCACCTGCATGGTATTTTATTGTAAACTTCAAGACATTTAAATGAAAATAGCCTACCCAATAAGGCTAACCCTCCACCCCCACATACATAGCCATACACTAAAAAAAGAGGCAACAGCAGAAAAAAAACTTTATAAAAGAAATCCAGAATCTTCTTCCACAATCAAATTATACTAGCCTATCTGGAATTCTGGCCTTAACTCAGATAAGTCAGTGTTAATTAAAACAGTTTGTTCTAGAAAGTTACTGCAAAGTTGAAAACAGCGAGGGGTGAATGTGACTATTTATGAAAATGAGCACTCTGGCATCTAAGTTTGCAGCTGTGACTGAGGACATTGCGTGCAGGACTTTAATGGAAACCAAAAGGGAATTTAAGTGACCCTTCCTAGCAAATATGACCTATTTTCCCTGCCCACATTGGAAAGGGGGCCCCAGTGTATGATTCCTAGCAGAATTAGCAAACGTTTTGGTTTGTTCTACCAACAGTAAGAATTCAATTTATTTATTTTTATTTTTTTTTCAAATGTAATCTCTGTTTATTACTTGGGGGCTAAAAAGCTTATGTATATTTGCAACATACTATCAAAGAGTTAATATCCTTAATACAAAACTTTATTCATAATCAAGGAATAAATACAAAATGCCAGACTTTACTTATCAAATTTATATTTTAAAAAGTTACAATTTCCAGTGTTGTTTAGGGCCCTGGGAGCCTGGTACTCTCATGCACTGTTGGGGGGCATTAAATAGAAGTTTTCTGAAAGGTTTGTGGGAATACATTTAAAAAGCCTAGGAAAATGCATATTACATCAGATCCAGCATCAACAACTCCAGCAATTTAAGAATCTAGGCTAAGGAGGGGCGCCTGGGTGGCACAGCAGTTAAGCATCTGCCTTCGGCTCAGGGCATGATCCCGTTGTTCCGGGATCGAGCCCCACATCAGGCTCCTCTGCTATGAGCCTGCTTCTTCCTCTCCCACTCCCCCTGCTTGTGTTCCCTCTCTCGCTCGCTGTCTCTATGTCTGTCAAATAAATAAATAAAATCTTTAAAAAAAAAAAAAAAAGAATCTAGTCTAAGAAAATATGCATATATGTGAATAAAAAAATTTGACGATGAAACTGACAAGGGAGCACTCTTAAATACGGACTCTGGTCTAAGTTCCCTTAATTGAAGATGCAGGGTAATTTAATGGGATCACCCTGCAAATGGGGTGCTTAGCACCCCAATAACTCATGGGAGTACTTGCCTACTCCTTTAGCAAGCTGTACTCAGAAGTGTCACCCATGTTCAGAGACTGGAACAAGGGACACCTCTGAGCTGATGTGACAAGAGGAAAGCCTACTTCATGTCCTTGTCTGTGCTTGCTTTCCAGAACAACACAAGAAGAAAAGGCCGAAATGGAAAGGTTCCAGAAATAAGAATGTCTGCCACTTATGATTTGTCTGGTGATAATGGTGCAGTCATTGAAGTCTTCAAAGTCTTGAAAGAAGATAATCCCCTGACCTCTGGGTTGTTTTTTATTCGATCGTCTTTGGAAGAAATCACAAAGACAGTTTAATTCAAAAGGTCTAGGACATTCTGAACTGCAACTCTTTCATAACATAGGGCCACCACCTCCTTAACTGAAGGTAAGGGAAAGAATCTGACTCTCCAATGTAAATTTAAGGAGTCCTTCCTTTTTAGAGGAATATCTGTACGAAATGTCTCTCCAGTTACTGAGCTGCTGCTCTGATTTTATTCTCTTTCCACACCTTGGGTCTTTTGACAGCTGGGGGCCCAATCCTGTCTATGGCAAAGATGACCAGATGTTCTAATCTGGGAGCAGCGGCGGGTCAGCATCAGTTGCCGTGGACATCTGCTGTTACTGTTTGCCCTTCTTTCTGCTAATAGTGCAGAACCCTGTATTAGTCAGGCTCAGGGAGGAAACAGGGAGCACCCTGAAGAGGGTTTAACGAAGGGATGTTGTACAGACGTGTAGACAGGATTAAGGGAAATCAGCATGGGATGGGGACTCACTCCAGGCTAACAACAGTAGCAAGTGATTATCACCACTGGCCCTACAGGGCCCAGGGGAGGGCTTTGCACTATCAGTGAGAGCTGCAGACATCAGAGAGGCTTGTGCTAAAGCCCAGCACTGCCAGACTACAGCCCAGCCAGCAAGGAGCAAGGTAACTTAGCCCTTCACCCTCCCATCACCTGCTGCCACTGATCATTGCAAACCCAAGTGGAAACCACAGGACAAGGGAGTGAGGGTCTGTAGAGATCAGCCTCCCAGTGAGGAGCAGGAAGATGTAGACAGTGGATCTGGAGGGACTGTGGGACATCTCCAGCACCAGCATTTCAGTCCTTTGTTAGGAGACATTACCTCCCACTCCTTTCTCTCTGTAATTAGTAAGTATTTTGCAGTGACACTACATATATATCCATTCTTCATAGTCATCAACTTTCAGTTTGTGTCACTTTGAATCATGGTTCCCTGATTTAACTCAGCGGGCATTAACCTGTTACTATCACTGTTTATTTTAAGGCTCACATTGCCCCATGTGTGGCCAGGGGGAGCCCTTTACACTGCTCCTGAGTCCTTCTGACATATCCCTCTCATTCTTTAGCTCTTCCTTGCTTTCGTGCACAAAATGTTCCAGGCTCATCTTGTGCCTTCCCTGCCCAAGCCCCTCAATCGTCAATTTCCCCAGGGATCTCTAGCTTCTTTTAGTGAAGAATGGTATCTAGAAACATAGGTAGGCAGGTAGGTAGGTAGGTAGATACTGATACAAATATATATACACGTACACATACACACACACCACAACTGCATATACGTACACATTTACATTTATCTGTATTTCTCCATCTATCTATATATCTATAACTACCTACTTATAAAGGAAGAGAGAACAAATCAAATTCCAATCCAGTCTAACAGGGTTGCTTTTATTTTTCTCCCTTTCCTATCTATAACACATTTCTCTCACATTGAGAACCTGGCTCCCCTGTGAAAGCCTTCCACACCACGTCTGGACTCAAACACCTCTTCCCAAGCCCTCCACCCCACAGGAAGAGCCTCCTCACCCTTCTCAGGCTCTGACACCTCGTTCTGAGCTATCTTCTTTCATGGGCACCCGCCTTACCCCACTTGGGCTCCATGCCAGGTCCTCCACTGTGGGCATTCTCGTCATCCTGCCTGGTCTCCAACAACCTGTACTCAATGAACACTCTCCTCGCCTCAGGCTTCGACACAATACCCTGAGCAGCCCTTCTCCCTGGATGCTCTGGTTACCCCTCTTGGAGTCCGATGCCCTGCAAAGACCACCTTCCTGCTGGAATGCCTTCCTTACCCCACATGGGCTTCATCACTCCCATGTAGACACCCTTCTCACCGCTGCTGGGCTCGAACACTCTGCTCTGTGCCACCACGGCCCCCAGCAAAGACCCCTAGCTTGCTAAATTCCACTTACTGGCTTTTTGCATGGAATAATTCAGGAAGAAAAGAGGAAAAGAAGGAAAATAGAAAAGGCAGAGAAAGAGGAAGAAGGAGTGTTAAGTTGATAGATATAAACCAAGGGACATTAGTGGCTATATCACCACCATCATGGAGAACTGTCTAAGGATGACAGGAACACAGGGGGAAGCAGAGTCAAGAGTTGCCAAGAGACAGATTTCCAACATCGTTAGAACATCTGGGTCCAACCACGCCTGAAGACAGGTATATTACTAGATTTTCATTTGTAAAGTGATAAATCAAATTTTATGCTCAAGCTAGGTTGAGTTGGGATTTCTGTCACTGGCAATTGGAAGTCTTAATACATAGAGTTACTCTAGTTGTTAATCCAATTCTTCTCTTGTGGTGCTATAACTAATCTAATAACTGACTGGGCATCTGAAATACTCCTAATACTAAGTACCTATCCTGCATCCCAACTCCAATAACTGGATTCTCACCGTAATAACTTAACAACAAATCCACCATACTACACGCAGGATCACGTTATTGTCTTCCTATGCTTCAAGCAGCACCTGGCTGCTTGCACGTACTCACTCCATAAAAACTTGCTGGCACTAGCATGAAGTTACACCTTGCTCTTTACAGGCCCCACTACACACTGAAGTCATGTGCCCCAATATGAACCTGGTATCTGGAACTCTATGCCCTTAGGATGTGCACAGACATCCTAAAGCAAGCCACCTGCTTGCATACTTGAAATGTTATGTATTCTCCTGACCATCGTGGTGAAAACTCACACTATTGTGCTCTTCTGAGTGCCATGGGCTTTACATATAGTATCTCATTTAATCCTCACAAGAAGCCAATAATATAGGTACTATAATTGTCACTCCCATATTAGAAAGAAAACCAAAGCTCAAAGACGTTACCTGATTGGCCAAAGACACCCATCTGGTCAGTGTCTGTGCCAGGATTTGAACTTGGACAGCCCGTTTTCAAGGATGCCCTTCTTTTTTCTTTCAGATCGTCTCTGATTTTTTTAAATTTTCAATTGTGGCAAAATACACATAACATAAAATTGACCATATCACCCATTTTTAAGTGTACAGTTCAGTAATGTTAACTGTATTCACATTGTTACTCAACCAATCTCCAGAACTTTTCATCTTGCAAATCTGAAACTCTGTCCCCATTAAACATCTCCCCATTCTCACTCTCCCCAGCCCCTGGCAACCACCATTCTACTCTTTCTCTGAATTTGACTAATCTAGGGACCTCGTGAGTGGAGTCATACAGTATTTGTCCTTTTGTGACTGCCTCATTTCATTTACCATAATATCCTCGAGGTTCATCTATGCTGTGGCACATATTAGGACTGCCTTCCTTTTTAAGGCTGAGTAATATTCTGCTGTATGCATACACCACATTTTGCTTATCCATTCAGCCATTGTTGGACACTTGGGTTGCTTTCAAAAGCTGCCCTTCTCAACCATGACATTTAATCATCTCCCATATGCTTTGCTATCTGCTTTCTGCATTTAGACCCTCTTCCAGGATTGCCCTGTCACCGCCTGGGTGCTCTGGTCTGCCTACCTGCCTTGTTCTTTCTTCCCACAGCTAGCTGTTGCCTCTGCCCAGCCCCTTAGCACCTGTTCAGCCCCGGGGTAGGGGAGGAGGGCTGTAGCTGTACGTTCCAGTTTCTTCCTGTCTACCCTGTTTGCTGTGGCTCACTGCTCCACGCCAGCCCTCTCGTGAACCATGTCAGCTACAAAGAACAGGATTTCTAAGGAGTAGTACTCCCTGGCATACAAATTACTTGGGAGATGAATCCTTCCTATCTCTTTTGAACATCCCTTTCAGGCATGCCGCTGACTGACGCTGGGAAGCTCCGATTACTATTAATAACTCTACAGTAGAGAGGGGAAGAAGGAGCTGTGCTCAAAATAAGACAATGATGAACTCAGTGCATGAATAAGGCCGAGACAAATGACGATAATGTATTCTGGATCCGTATGTCTCCAAAGCTAATTAACGTGTAGAAGCCTAATACTGAACATTCTCTGAAAATGCAATGCCACAAGGAAAACACTAACAAAGACCAGATATTTTCACACGATAAATTCCAAGGCAAGGGTTGTGACTTACAGGTCTTCTTTACAGTTCTCTGAAAGCACATAGTAGGCACTTATTCATCCATTTGACACATGTTTTCAAGTTTCTATTCTAAAACTAGCATAGGCTTAGTGCAGAGGATACAGTGGTGAATCAAACAGACAAAGGCCACCCTTCAGGAAGGAAGTCAGACAAGTAAACAGTTATTAGTATAGTTCAAGCAGTCTATTGATCCCTGTAATCAAGCAGTTGTAAAATTAGCAAAACTCCAGAAGAAGGAACTTCTTTTTCAGTTAGCAGCTCTCTAGTACCTACTTTGTAGCTAGAGAAAGAGACATGGTGCAGGAGAGGCCATCATTTTATTTGCCACCACTAAAGAAGAAGAGGATTGAGATTACTTAAAGACCATTTAGAAATTCACCTTTTGTCCCCATCAACCCATTCCCCATCCTACATCCTTGAAAGAGCTTTATTTTTTCTCTATGGTTCCAGGCTCTCATCCTTGTCTGCACCTTCGTCCCACCGAACACAAAGAATAGCACAGCCCTCAAGTGTCAGAAATGGTACGTGATGGCCCTATGAGGTCTTTTATCTCCTCTCTCCAGGGTTCAGAGAGCCAAAGCATGAACAAGCACACAGCAAACTCTCACAGCTTATCAGACTGAAGGGTCTACACATTCACTCAAACATCCATGCATCCCCACATTCTACCAGGAGTTACTGAACCTACTATGTGCCAGATGCTGTTAGGGACAAAGTGCCGGACAGAATCACTACAATTACTTACTGTAGGCCTTTATGGGCTATGAAGTCACCATTAAGCCCTGCCTGACCCCCAAGCACTGTAAAGTATATTCCCCCTAGAGTATGAAATTGTTTTGAAATTGTTTTCTTCATGCGGGACTATGGTTTGATCTTTATGCTTTTCATTTGGTATTTACCTTATTGGATGGTTTAGACTGAGTTTTCCTCCAAATTGCTAACTTGTCATTTCAACAATATTTGTAGGGAAAAAAATCTGCCCTTTGCCACTGTTTTTATGTTATCTCTGGAATCATATAGTTAAAAAAATTTTATGTGAAAGGGCCATTGTTTGGTGAAATACTTCCCAATGCCTATCTTTCAGGATAATCGAGTTTCTTGTCCTGCTGTCCCTGGGAAGGGGACAGGGAAAGGCATATTTAAGGCTGTTTCCACCACTAGCTCCAGGGAAGACTGACAGCAGGACAATACTGTTTATAGGCATTTTTTACATATGCATCATATGAAACATACACACATACATAAAATCAACAAAAGAATAATGTGTTTTTCAATCTGTAGATGAGTACTAAAATATTTTAACTATTATAGATCTTTGTGCTTCAAATTCTGATAGAAATAGACTCTCAAATATACTTTTACAGAATCTCCTTTGTAAATTCTATTTATTCTTTCAGATAAACTCTTCTCTCTCTCCCAATCAGATTTTAATTGCTAGTGTATTAAATCTATAAATCACTGCAATTTGAGGAAATCTTTACATGATCTAGTCTTCCCACCTGGGAGATATTTACTTTTAATGAACTCAGGCAATTATGCTTCCAAAAGTCACTCTTCAATTCCAGAATCCCTGACCACAGCCCGATTGACCTGCCTCCACACATAGCAGCATCACAAACACACTCAGCTGATTCCAGTAGCAAAATCACAGGGTCTAAATGAATAAAGAAAATGTGATATATTCAGCCATAAAAAAGAAGGAAACCCTGCCATTTGTAACAACATGGATGGACCTTGAGGGTATTATGCTAAGTGAAATAAGTCAAACAAAGAAAGACAAATACTGTATGATCTCACTATTATATGAGGAATCTAAACAAAAGGAAACAAAAAAATAAATAAATAAAAACCCAAGCTCACAGATACAGAGAACAGATTAATGGTTGCCAGAGTCAGTGGGGGGAATGGGTGAAGGTGTTTAAAAAGTACAAACTTCCAACTATAAAATAAATAATTCATGGGATGCAATGTACAGCATAATGACTATACTTAATAATACTGTCTTGCATATTTGAAAGTTGCTGAGAGAGTAGATATTGAAAGTTTTCATTTCAAGAAAAAAAATTGTAAGGATATATGGTGATATATGTTAACTGGGCTTTTTGTAGTGATTATTTCACAATATATACAAATATCAAATCATCATATTGTATACCTGAAACAAATATAATGTTGTTTGTCAATTATATCTCAATAAAAAAAATAAAAATAAACACGATCCTAGACAGTGCTGGGTACTCAGTGAAAAACTTAATATTGACTGATACTAGACCATCCTTTGCTGGAATCTATGTACTAAAAGAAACACTGAAGCAAAACACTTCAAATATAAAATAAAAGCTACATTGAAAAAAAATTGAGTTGCACTAGAAAATAGTTCCCCTAGTCCTCTCAATCATTGGCCAACATTTACTAAGTTACTTCCAAAGTTAAGATACAGTTCCTACCCTCAAGAGTCCTATACTTAAGTTGGGAGTCCTATACTTAAGTTGGGTGGGTGTGCAATATACCTAGAATGAAAAAAAAACATAGAAAGTAGTATATATTATTACATATCAAATACGCAGTGCCCATAGGAGGCGCTAACATAGTCCAGAGGGCTGAGACTATTGGTCAGAAGAAGACACGAGTGTGAGTCAGACTTGGGGAGCCCGAATAGTGGAGTCCTATTTAGATAGGTAAAGAGCCCAAGACAATATCAGCAGTAACTTCTAAATAAACAAGGAGGATGGGCTTGCCAAGCAGGGAGAATGCCACTGACCAGGACACCAGGGGAGCAAGAAATGCAGACAGTATCCCTGGGGAAGAGCAGGCCAATGAAATTCTCCATGAAGTTACACAGAACAGATGGAAGAGGTGAATTTCAAACTGGTAAGGGCTCATGGATAATCTTACCTAAAGTTTTTACAAGGTGCTCATAACCATCTGAACTTTTTGTTTCTGTTGTTCAATTTCATAAGCATTTACTGAGCATCTATACATTCCAGGCATTAAGCACGCAGGATATAAACACGGTAAGATATTTTCTCTGAACCCAAGGATCCCCTGGTGGAATGGTCATACATACAAGTAAACGACCGTCAATGTGGCACATATTCTAACAGAAATGCAACCTCCTAGAACAGAAGCACAAAGGGAGAAGGAGTAGGAAGGCTTCTGGGGTGGAGGGTGGTGCATAGGCTGGGTCTGGAAGATAAATGGTCATTGTTAAGCACTGGGTGAAGGTTAGGAATGCCAGGAAGAAAGAGTGAAAAAATGTGAGAACATGAGTCTGTGACTGCACATGGATGCTATGTATCAAAGGTAGAGCTTGAGGGGCAAGAGATGGCTACATTGGACCAGAGAAATAGGCAGGGTTCTGGTTATTATTCAAAGAAGTCTGGACTTTGCCCCATAGGCAGTGGGGAGCCATTGAAGACTTTTACATGGTAGGAAGGGCATTTTTGGAAAGAAAACTCTGGCAGGGTTAAAGACATCTAGAGCGGAGTCAGGAGAGCTGGTAGAATTTAACTCGTGCTGCTATTTTATTGCTAGTATTAGTAGTAATGTAGGTTTTGCCCTATAGCAAGTACCCTAAACTCAGTTCTTTTCCTAGCTCTGGCATGAAACAGTTAGGCACCTTGGACAAGTCATTTCTCCTCTGTGACCCTCAGTTTCCCTCTAAGCTCCAGATGGCAATAATTCTTCAGGCCCTCTCACTTACCCTCAAAGAAAGGTTGAATATGTAAAAATGAGAGAGGGATCCAGTCAAGAGTCTTTACCTTGATTTCCATGGAAGGTAAACTAATTTAAATGAGCATGCTATCACATTTATCACAGATTTTCTTTTACGTCATATCCAAGTCATAGGGAGGCTTAACATTCCCAGAAAATCCTGTTTATGTACTGCATGTGTTTGCATGGACTTTAAATTAAACTGCATTTATGAAACCCTATGAGCTCTTTGGATTAAATACTATATTTCAGTCCTAAGAATTATGCCAGTGCACTGAGTGCACCCAGAGGACCATTCACTCTCCAATCGCTTATGCAACTTCCCAGTCCTAGCTCAGCCCAGTTTTATTAAAATCTGTATTAGAGCAACTCAGTTATGATTAAATATTCTTCCTACTTTTTCAAGGAGAAAAGAATGCAGCTAACTCTTGATAGCCTGTGTCAACTGGGCACATGGATCACAGGGATAAATTAAATCCATAAATAATCCAGAACCTTCATTTAAGCCAAGAGTTTCAATCTCCTTCAATAAACCTTTTCCAAGAGCTGCTAACAAAGTATTGAAACTGACTTAAATAATACTCCTTTGTGCAGGGTCAGCTGTAGGTGAAACTGGGATGTGATTGCCTGCTACTCTGTATCCCAGAACCCCCACTGCCACCTTACTCTATACCCCATTTATAATGCCAAATTGTCTTCAATGGCCCCCCCCACTGCCTATGGGGCAAAGTCCAGACTTCTTTGAATAATAGCCAGAACCCTTCCTATTTCTCTGGTCCAATGTAGGCACCTCTTGCCCATCAAGCTTAACCTTTCAGACATAGTATCCATGTGCAGTCACAGACCCATGTCCTCACACTTCTTCACTCTCTTCCTGGGATTCCTAATCCATAAATGCGAAATTACAGTCTTCATCTTACCTTACCATTCTGCAGCTCCTGACACTGCTAACCATTTCTGTTCTCCTGAATCTCTTCCCTTGGCCTCTATTTCTACTCTCCCTTTATTCCTCTCACTTTGTCAATCCTGCCATCTGGGAATATCTTGTATGTCTCAGCATCTTCCCGGTCGGTTCCTATTTCTGTGAGATCTAGTTCCTATCCCTGGTTACCTGTTATCTGATCTCCCTTTCCTTGGCTTTCCCTGAATGGATCTCTGTCCCTTACAACAGTTGAAATAAAATAAAAAAGGCTTCAGGAAAAAAAGTATAAAGATGCTGAAGACAAACTTTCTCAGTTTCATAATTTGCCTACAGCTAAATCTGTGTGTAAGAAAATAAGAGCAAATTATTCCTTCTCCTCTTCCTGAATCCCACTTCATAGCCCCTTCTGTGAACTTCTAGAAGCCGTAACTCAAGCTGCTAATCCTAGAGCCATGAATAAATGACATCCTTGAAATAAATAAGTTTTTATGGGGTGCCTGGACAATCAACTATTATTTCTAACATTTCTGTGAGACAGTGATTTCTAAGATGATTCACTCAACAAGTATTTTCTGGTTACCTACTGTGTACAAGACACTGAGCAAGGAACTTGTTTAAGAGTAATTGTCTCTGTTCTCATGGAGTCTACCTACAGGAGGGGAAGAGAGAAATACATAAGCAAACAGACAAATAAATCTAAAAATTACAAATTTGTATTAGGTGTTATAAATGAAACAAGCAAGAAACTGAGAAAGAGAATAACAAGAGAAACCTATGAGACAAGGCCCCTGTGAAGAGGTGATATGTGAGCCAAGACCTACAGGATGGAAAGCAGAGAGCCATGTGAATACTAGGTATGCAGAGATGCAGCAGAGCCCTAGGCCAAAGGATACACAATGTGTTCAACAAACTGATCAGTGTTGGCTAAAGAATAGAAACTGAGTGGTTGAAGAGGGAGGCAGAAGTCATATCATGCAAGACTTTATAGCCCATTTAGGGATTTTGGATTTTGCTCCAAGTACAACGGGAAGCAATTGGTGAATTTTAACCAGTGGGTAGAAATGGTCTGATAAGTATTTTTTAAAATCATTCCTATCTCTGGGTGGATAATGGATGACAGGAGACACAAGTCAAAGACAAGAGGTCAATTAGTATACTAATGCAGTAGTTCAGGTGAACAAAACAATGACTTGTACTAAGAAAATGGCTAAGTCCATGGATAAAGTGGATGTCACAGACAACAGATCTGTGACTATCATTGGGGAAGCCTTCCTATCCAAGGAGGGGATCCTTGAAGTACTGTCACTGAATGCTGACTTCCTATTCCTGAGGCAACAGTTTGTGGAAGCAGCCACATAAAAACACCAAGAGGAAGAGCGGTGGTCAGCAACAGCATTACCAGCAAAATCAGCCCAAGTACATTTAAGAAGATATGTCCGTGAACAGAATTTTCGTAAATCAAATCTGGTTTTCCTATTGCCTCACATTTTGACTTACGATAAGTATATCTTCATTTCTGACTGATCTCCAACTGAAATGGCTCCTAACTCTTCACATTTATGTTCCTTTCTCCCTAGTCATTTTGAACTAATTAATGCCATATAAATGTGTACTTTAATGCCCAGGGAGTAACTCTATGTAAAAAAATTATACCGTGAATCTTTTCTTTAAATTACAGAATTCTTTGGAATGCAGATATTGATCTTCTAATTATCCTGTTTAATTAGCTGGAGAATATAAGATGAGTACCGAATAATAAAACCTATGTTTCCTTAAAATGACAGATGACATTAAATGCTATGGCCAGTAGTACTCCCACTACTTCGGTTTCCCCTTCTAAGGCTCAGATGATAGAAATACACAGGAAGTGTAGACTCTAAAAGTATCTGGTAAGAACAACCTCATGTTCTTCACAAGAGGGTCTTTTCCTAAGTCAGAGTCATTCCCATATATTTCAGAAGAAGAGCTCAGAGACCCCTGAGGTAGAATAAATTCCTGATGGTGTGAAATATATCCCCTGCTCTGCTACTTAGCCTTATAAAACGTTAATTTGGGTTTCTCCAACCATAAACCTCAGTATCAGGAGACCTCTACTCCCATCTCTCTGCAGTTTCTTAGGACTGATATACGTCCATCACTTCCTACAAATTCTGCTTGTGGATCTATTCCAAAGGCCTAAAAGATGATTCTACTTTTCTTGGATTAAAAATACTCTGACTTGGCTCTGGGGTCACAACTGTCCTTCATTCTTCCCCATTTAGACATCTTCCCCCATTTAGACATCAGCTCTTTAAAGGACTCCCAGAGGAGTCCACTGAATAGAAATTCCCAATTATATATTTAAAACCTCCCTTTTCCCAGAAGGTCTGCCTATGACACCACTGCAGACATGCTGGAGTTTAGGGATCCTGCTGACCATGCCAAATTATTGACATTCGCTTTCAAGTTTCATAGAGGCTGCTCCCACAATTACTTAGACGCTCAAATTGGAATTTTACTAAAATATCTTGCTGAGTCAGAGAGACCTGTCTTCAAACATGAGCACCAACGTATTTCTGTTTGTATGTCCTTGGCCATGCTACCTAAGCTTTCCAAGCCCAGTTTCTAAATTCTCAGCCTTGATTTCTTCATCTGTAAAAGGAGAGTACTATTAATTGCCACTTCCTAGGGTTGTTATAAGGGTTAAATGAGAAAATGCCATAATCATTTACATATTTCCTGGCATAGAGCAAGCAGACAAGAAATGGTAGTTGTGGTGGTGACAGTAATGGTGGTGGTCGTGACTCTTAGCTAGGATGTAACCTTCATATGCCCTCATGATATTTCTTCAGCCAACTCTTAAATACACAAAGTTCTCTAGCTATAATTCAGCTAAGATACTTTCATCTAAGACCACACCAAAATATAGCAAGATACTCTGATGTGGTTCAAAACATTGCTTGATGTGAGCTATGTCCTAAGTGACAGAGATGCTATCCCAAGGCCTCAGTTTCCTTTCTATGATTCAATGCTGCATTATGAAAACATCTTATACCCTCCTATGCTCTTCATTTGATCTCTCTTTTCCCTCCTGTGGGAGTGCTGACAGCACTGACTCCATCTTTGGTCCTCCATCTTGTTCATGTCCATGCAATGTCCTCCCTCAGGGCTACGTGTCCCAGGACCCTTGGAGGTTAGTTGATGCCCTAACCAGAATACAGGAAGACTTGTTCTGAGCTTCCCTCTAATGCACAGATGGTGCCACTTCAGATAACTACCCTTTGACCTCACCATAATGCCCCTTGCTGTATAAAAGCTGTGGATGAAGGTCTGGACTTCACAGAGAATAGCTGTATAGTCCCTGGATTGTCATCTGTTGGATCCCTCCTATCGGTAAGTTACCCTGAATAAAATTCTGTGTAAATGGCATGGAGTGGCTTGCTTTTGATTTTTTTAAATTGTATTATGTTAGTCACCATACAGTACATCATTAATTCATTATTTGCATATAACACCCTATGCTCATTACAACACGTGCCCTCCTTAATACTCATCACCAGGCTACCCCATCCCTCCACCCCCTTCCCCTCTGAAACCCTCAGATTATTTCCCAGAGTCCATAGTCTCTCATGTTCATCTCCCTTTCTGATTTCCCCCCTTCCATTTTAGTCTCAAAGTGCCTTCTCAATCTGGAGGTTACTTTACTATTCCTCCTCCACCTTCTAACAACTGGTGAGCCAGCCAGGAGACCGAAATGAAACAAGCATGCGTAAAAGAGCCATGTTAGGGGAAAACCTAACATCCTTGGGGGAAATTTCATTGTCCATGGGGTGAAGCCCACTGTTTGTAGAAGAAATACCCAGCCGGCCAGCTATCTCCATGTGGGTATACTTGGTCAGGTTTCTTTTTTTTTTAAGAGGAGAGAGAGCATGAGCAGGGGGGAGAGGTAGAGGGAGAGGCACAAGCAGACTCCCTGCTGAGCAGGGAGCCCAACGCAGGACTTGGGACTTGATCCCAGGACCCCAGGATCATGACCTGAGCTGAAGGTGGATCCTTAACCGACTGAGCCACCCAGGTGCCCTGATGGCCAGGTTTCTTGAACATTTCAGACCAGTGTGTGAGTATGAGGATACCCCCAAAATGCCTAAGAAATTGTTAGATATCCTATACAAAACTGTAGGGGAGCGAAAGGGCTGAAAAGATACAGCAACTTGGGTGTTACAATTGTAGGATGTCAAGGGATTAAATACCCTTTCTTACAGTCAGCCCCCAGGGCATGGTACAGGACTTGAGTATCTGTCTTTGCACCTATGATTAACCAACCCATTGCTACAGTAGCTGCTATAATGGCTGACTTAAGAGAAACCAAAAGAATCCATCAAAAGGGAAATCAATTATAGTTATTTGCATAAGTTCAATGAGAATCTCTTCTCCTTGTAACATGACATCATTAAAAACATTGGTTATATTACCAAGGCTTTGACTGAAATGTCATACTTAAGAGAGATGTACATAGACTCAGATATGACCAGACAGCTTTAAGGAGCTAAGATTTATTTTATGAGGCCAGTGAAGCCCCTTGGATAAAACTGGCCTGGTGTCTTTGCTTACAGGGTTCCCTGGAGCCTTACCAGGTGAGTAAAGATCACTTCCCAGCAGGCTGAGGAACCTCAGGATACTTTGGGAACCTTGAGAAGAGAGGAAATAACCCAAATTTCTAAGTATTCCAGGTGAGTCTAATGGCAA
Source organism: Ailuropoda melanoleuca (assembly GCF_002007445.2). Lineage (NCBI taxonomy): Eukaryota > Metazoa > Chordata > Mammalia > Carnivora > Ursidae > Ailuropoda > Ailuropoda melanoleuca. The sequence continues at coordinate 45,613,656 of NC_048228.1, read as the reverse complement.
GTGTTTGGCTTGGCTCTCAGCCTTTCAAGGCTCTTAGGGTTTCAATCTGAAATTCGTTATAAAAAGTTCCAACAAAGCAGATTCAAAATAACCTACATGGTCAGTCACTATTCTTGCTGCACTTTTTTAAATAATTAGGCCAAATTTGTTAAAACTGGACTTTTTTTACAAACAACATAGTCTTAATTTGGCTCCTTTTGACAGAAATGAGGGTGGCTTCAGAGAGGAAAAAAAATGCTTCAGGGGGATTAAGTTAAGATGGCGGAGGAGTGGGGGACCCCTTTTCCAGCCGGTCCCCTGAGTTAAGCTGGATAGGTACCAGACCAGCCTGAACATCCACGGAATCAGCCTGAGACACAGGAAGATACATCTGGATCTCTACATGAACACCTCCGGCCGAGTATTGAGGTACGAAGTGGGGAACCGTGAAACCCCGCACAGATATCGAAAGAGAAATGGAAGGGGGAGGGAGCCGCCGCATTCGGAAGGCGGGAAGCGGTAGCCACCTTTACGGGGGAACGGGCGGACTCGCAGACCGGCATCCACGAGAGAGCAGACTGAGAACGTGAGCCAGGAGCGCGCGCCACCAGGCATCTCACGGAACTCCGGAACTCCAGTGTGCTCACTGGAAACAGACTGAGACCGGGAGCTCCGGGAGCACGCGGGGCGGCTGGCGGCTGGCAGTGTGAGGAACACAAAGGACAGAGACGCGCTGGCCCTGGAAGTAAGGGCTGGGACGCGGGGTGTGGGGCGCACATCCCGGGACGCTGCAGGGTTGAGCAGCACCAACAGTAACAGAGTTAAAGTGGCCAGAACATCAGTGGAGAACGGGCCGCGATCCCTCTGTTCTAAGACAGAGGCTGAGATTCAGCTACTGCTGCTCTGACTCTCAGAAGAGGCACAGCTGACCGCCAGGGAAAGGCGCCAGAGAACAAAAGCCTGGAAATAACGGCTCACAGCGTGCCCATCCCCACCACCCCTCGCAGGGGACATGGAGACTCTACCCAAACAGGGTTGCCTGAGTATCAGCGTGGCAGGCCTCTCCCCCAGAAGGCAGGCTGAAAAATCAAGAAGCCCACACACCCGGGCGCCTGGGTGGTGCAGTCACTGAGCGCATGTCTTCGGCTCAGGGCATGATCCCAGCGTTCCAGAAAGGAGTCCCTCATCGGGCTCCTCCACTGGGAGACTGCTTCTTCCTCTCCCACTCCCCTGCTTGTGTTCCCTCTCTCGCTGGTTGGCTCTCTGCCACATAAATAAATAAATAAAATATTTAAAGAAGAAGCCCACATCCCTAAGATCCCTATAAAACAAGGGCACACGACCTGGGTCCCAGTCAATAATTTGGGCTCTGGACAACCCTGCAACCTCTCCTCATCAGAATGACAAAAAGGAGAAGCCCCCACCCCAGCAAAGAAAAGACAGTGAGTCTATGGCCTCTGTCACAGAACTAATGGATATGGATGTAACCAAATTATCAGAAATGGAATTCAGAGTAACAATGGTCAAAATGATGAGTAGACTTGAAAAAAGTATTAACGAAATGTTACTGAGAATATAGAATCCCTAAGGACAGAAATGAGAGCGAATCTGACAGAAATTAAAAATTCTATGAGCCAAATGCAGGCAAAACTAGAGGCTCTGACGGCCAGGGTCACCGAAGCAGAGGAACGTATTAGCGAATTGGAGGATGGGTTAGTAGAGGAAAAAACGAAAATAGAAGCTGGACTTAAAAAAAATCCATGCCCACGAATGTAGGTTATGGGAGATTACTAACTCAATGAAACGATCCAATGTCAGAATCATCGGCATCCCTGAGGGGGTGGAGAAAAACAGAGGTCTAGAAGAGATATTTGAACAAATTGTAGCTGAAAACTTCCGTAATCTAGTGAGGGAAACAAACATTCGTGTCCAAGAGACAGAGAGGACCCCACCCAAGCTCAACCAAAACAAACTTATGCCACGTCGCGTCATAGTGCAATTCGCAAATATTAGATCCAAGGGTACTGGATCTATTGAAAGCGGCCATGGCAAAGAAATTTCTCACGTACCAAGGCAAAGCTATCAGAATTACGTCAGACCTGTCTACACAGACCTGGAATGAGAAAAAGGGTTGGGGGGGCATATTTAAATCTCTTTCAGAGAAAAACATGCAGCCAAGGATCCTTTACCCAGCAAGACTGTCATTCAGAATTGATGGAGAAATAAAGACGTTCCAGAATAGCCAGTCATTAACCAATTTTGTAACCACGAAACCAGCCCTACAGGAGATATTGGGGGGGGTTCTATAAAGGTAAAAAGGCCCCAAGAGAGATACAGAACAGAAAGTCACAACCGATACAAACAAAGACTTTACTGGCAACATGGCATCATTAAAATTCTATCTCTCAGTTCTCAGTGCCAATGTAAATAGTTTAAACTCTCCCATAAAACGCCACAGGGTTGCAGATTGGATAAAAAGACATGACCCATCCATTTGCTGTCTACAAGAGACTCATTTTGAACCCAAAGATGCATTCAGACTTAGAGTAAGGGGATGGAGTACCATCTTCCACGCAAATGGACCTCAAAAGAAAGCTGGAGTAGCAATTCTCATATCAGATAGACTGGATTTTAAACTAGAGGCCATAGAGAGAGATACAGAAGGGCACTATATTATTCTTAAAGGAAGTATTCAACAAGTGGATATGACAATTATTAATATATATGCCCCCAACAGGGGAGCAGCAAGATACACAAGCCAACTCTTAACCAAAATAAAGAGACATATAGATAAGAACACAGTAATACTAGGGGACCTCAACACACCACTATCAGAAATAGATAGAACAACCTGACAAAAACTAAGCAAACAATCAAAGGCTTTGAATGCCATACTCGATGAGTTGGACCTCATAGATATATATAGAACACTACACCCCAGAACCAAAGAATACTCATTCTATTCAAATGCCCATGGAACATTCTCAAGAATAGATCATGCTCTGGGACACAAAACAGGTCTCAGCCAATACCAAAAGATTGAAATTATCCCCTGCATATTCTCAGACCACAACGCTCTGAAATTGGAACTCAACCACAAGGAAAAACCTGGAAGAAACTCAAACACTTGGAGGCTAAGAACCATCCTGCTCAAGAATGACTCGATAAACCAGGAAATCAAAAAACAAATTAAACAATTTATGGAGACCAACGAGAATGAATACACAACGGTCCAAAACCTATGGGATACTGCAAAGGCAGTCCTAAGGGGGAAATACATAGCCATCCAAGCCTCACTCAAAAGAATAGAAAAATCTAAAATGCAGTTTCTATATTCTCACCTCAAGAAACTGGAACAGCAACAGAGGGACAGGCCTAACCCACTGACAAGGAAGGAGTTGACCAAGATTAGAGCAGAAATCAATGAATTAGAGACCAGAACCACAGTAGAGCAGATCAACAGGACTAGAAGCTGGTTCTTTGAGAGAATCCATAAAATTGATAGACCACTGGCAAAACTTGTCCAAAAACAAAGAGAAAGGACTGAGATTATTAAAATTATGACTGAAAAGGGAGAGGTCACGACCAGCACCATTGAAATTGCAAGGATTATTAGAAACTTTTATCAACAGCTATATGCCAAAAAACTAAACAATCTGGAAGAGATGGAGGCCTTCCTGGAAACCTATAAACTACCAAGACTGAAACAGGAAGAAATAGATTTCTTAAATAGGCCAATTAACTATGAAGAAATTGAGTCAGTGATAAACAACCTTCCAAATAATAAAACTCCAGGCCCAGACGGTTTTCCTGGGGAATTCTACCAAACATTCAAAGAAGAAATAATACCTATTCTCCTAAAGCTATTTCAAAAAATAGAAACAGAAGGAAAGCTACCAAACTCATTCTATGAGGCTAATATTACCTTGATCCCCAAACCAGGCAAAGACCCCCTCAAAAAGGAGAATTACAGACCGATTTCTCTAATGAATATGGATGCCAAAATCCTCAACAAGATCCTTGCTAATAGAATCCAACAGTACATTAAAAGGATTATCCATCATGACCAAGTGGGATTCATACCTGGGATGCAAGCATGGTTCAACACTCGCAAATCAATCAATGTGATACATCATATCAACAAGAAAAGACTCAAGAACCATATGATCCTCTCAATTGATGCAGAAAAAGCATTTGACAAAATACAGCATCCTTTCCTGATTAAAACCCTTCAGAGTGTAGGAATAGAGGGTACATTTCTCAATCTCATAAAAGCCATCTATGAAAAGCCTACTGCAAGCATTATTCTCAATGGGGAAAAGCTGGAAGCCTTTCCCTTAAGATCAGGAACACGACAAGGATGCCCACTCTCGCCACTATTATTCAACATAGTACTAGAAGTCCTTGCAACAGCAATCAGAAGACAAAAAGGGATCAAAGGTATCCAAATCGGCAAAGAAGAAGTCAAACTGTCTCTCTTTGCAGATGACATGATACTCTATATGGAAAACCCAAAGGAATCCACTCCCAAACTATTAGAAGTTATAGAACAATTCAGTAAGGTGGCAGGATACAAAATCAATGCCCAGAAATCAGTTGCATTTCTATACACGAATAACGAGACTGAAGAAAGAGAAATTAGGGAATCCATCCCATTTACAATAACACCAAAAACCATGCGTTACCTTGGAATTAACTTAACCAGAGACGTAAAGGACCTATATGCTAGAAACTATAGATCACTTTTGAAAGATATTGAGGAAGACATAAAAAGATGGAAAAATATTCCATGCTCATGGATTGGAAGAATTAACATAGTTAAAATGTCCATACTACCCAGAGCAATCTACACTTTCAATGCTATCCCGATCAAAATACCGAGGACATTTTTCAAAGAACTGGAACAAATAGTCCTTAAATTTGTATGGAACCAGAAAAGGCCCCGAATCTCCAAGGAACTGTTGAAAAGGAAAAACAAAGCTGGGGGCATCACAATGCCGGATTTCGAGCTGTACTACAAAGCTGTGATCACAAAGACAGCATGGTACTGGCACAAAAACAGACACATCGACCAATGGAACAGAATAGAGAACCCAGAAATGGACCCTCGGCTCTTTGGGCAACTAATCTTTGATAAAGCAGGAAAAAACATCCGGTGGAAAAAAGACAGTCTCTTCAATAAATGGTGCTGGGAAAATTGGACAGCTACATGCAAAAGAATGAAACTTGACCACTCTCTCACACCATACACAAAAATAAACTCCAAATGGATGAAAGACCTCAATGTGAGACAGGAATCCATCAAAATTCTAGAGGAGAACATAGGCAACAACTTCTATGACATCGGCCAGAGCAACCTTTTTCACGACACATCTCCAAAGGCAAGAGAAATAAAAGATAAAATGAACTTATGGGACTTTATCAGGATAAAGAGCTTCTGCACAGCCAAGGAAACAGTCAAAAAAACTAAGAGACAGCCCACGGAATGGGAGAATATATTTGCAAAGGACACCACAGATAAAGGACTGGTATCCAAGATCTACAAAGAACTTCTCAAACTCAATACACGAGAAACAAATAAACAAATCATAAAATGGGCAGAAGATATGAACAGACACTTTTCCAATGAAGACATACAAATGGCTAACAGACACATGAAAAAATGTTCAAAATCATTAGCCATCAGGGAAATTCAAATCAAAACCACACTGAGATACCACCTTACGCCAGTTAGAATGGCAAAGATAGACAAGGCAAGAAACAACAATTGTTGGAGAGGATGTGGAGAAAGGGGATCCCTCCTACATTGTTGGTGGGAATGCAAGTTGGTACAGCCACTCTGGAAAACAGTGTGGAGGTCCCTTAAAAAGTTAAAAATTGAACTACCCTATGACCCAGCCATTGCACTACTGGGTGTTTACCCCAAAGATACAGACGTAGTAAAGAGAAGGGCCATATGCACCCCAATGTTCATAGCTGCATTGTCCACAATAGCCAAATCATGGAAGGAGCCGAGATGCCCTTCAACAGATGACTGGATTAAGAAGCTGTGGTCCATATATACAATGGAATATTACTCAGCTATCAGAAAGAACGAATTCTCAACATTTGCTGCAACATGGACGGCACTGGAGGAGATAATGCTAAGTGAAATAAGTCAAGCAGAGAAAGACAATTATCATATGATTTCTCTCATCTATGGAACATAAGAACTAGGATGATCGGTAGGGGAAGAAAGGGATAAAGAAAAGGGGGGTAATCAGAAGGGGGAATGAAACATGAGAGACTATGGACTATGAGAAACAAACTGAAGACTTCAGAGGGGAGGGGGTGGGGGAATGGGATAGACTGGTGATGGGTAGTAAGGAGGGCACGTATTGCATGGTGCACTGGGTGTTATACGCAACTAATGAAGCATCGAACTTTGCATCGGAATCCGGGGATGTACTGTATGGTGACTAACATAATATAATAAAAATCATTTAAAAAAATGCTTCAGTGACACACCTTTATGGGTGTTAGATTCTAGTTCTGATTAACTGTCCTTGAATGTTTATTGTTTACCTATAAAACCAGGCTGGATCCTAAATTCTTCTGGTATCCTTGCATATCTGGCTAACTTTCTGCCTGATGGTTTTCATACTATAGACCTGACTGAATGCCCTCCTTTCGGACCACCTCCTGAAATGAGACCACTGGTAAGCTGAACTGATCTAATTTACCTCATTGTGAAATGTGGAATATGCTGCTGTCTGTGACTATCCATCAGAGTTCTAAAACAATGGCTCTAGGGGCGCCTGGGTGGCTCGGCTGATTAAGCGTCCAACTCTTAATTTCGACTCAGGTCATGATCTCAGGGTTGTGAGATCGAGCCCCATGTCAGGCTCTTCATTCAGTGGGGTGTTTGCTTGAGATTTTCTCTCTCCCTCTGCCCCCTCCCCATGTGTGCTCTTGCTCTCTCAAATAAATAAATCTTTAAAAATAAAAATAAAATAAAATAATAAAGGTTCTAGAAGGAAGGGGGGGCTCAACTTGGTACTAGGGAATGTCCACAGTTAGATGCAAGACAGTTTCATGCCTCAAATCCTGATCTATGCCCCTTTTCAGCCTGAAGTAGCTAGAGCAGTCGCTGCCCCAGTCCTTCAAGAATAAGGAATGGTGACAATCCAGGGGCGGTACGGGCTCATGGGAACCAAACCACTACCATGTTGTTCCTAGATGAAGATTTGCCATATTCATCGCCTATAAAATATTTGTCTTATCACTCCTAGCCTCATATTGCTGATGTTCTTTCCTGCTACAGCAGGAAACATCTTCCTGTCACAGCCCACCAGTTACACTGAAGTTCACAATTGTTCTGACAGCTGGGTCTGCAGAAAGGACCTCTTTACCAGGTCACTAAGGAACCATAGTTCTAAGTATTTTGTCTTGTAGGTATGTTAATCTCATGTCACTGTTTATATTGCTGCTGTGGCATAAGAATGCAAGTCCCCTCCTGATATCTGTCTCTAGGGTCATTGCAGAAGGATAGTGTGCAAAGATTGTATGAGCCATAAAGATGTGAGGGATGGAGTGTAGGAGTGCTGACAACACTGACTCCATCTTTGGCCCTCCATCTTGCTCATGTCTGTGCAATAGCCTTCCTCAGGCCTCCATGTTCCAGGACTCTTGGAGGTTAATGTATGCACTAACTGGAACATGGAAAGGCTTGTTCTGAGCTTCCCTCTGGTACACAGATGGCGTCACTTTAGGTAACTACCCTTTGACCTCACCACAATGCCCCTCACTCTACAAAAGCTGTGGATTAAGTTCTGAACCATGCAGAGACGATAGCATAGCACCTGGATCATCGCCAGCCAATCCCCCCTGTCAGTAAGTTATCCTGAACAAAACTCTGTGTAAGCAGTATAGAGTGGCCTGCTTCATTTTTAGTCTCAAAGTGCCTTCTCAGTCTGGAGGATAATTTACTGCCCTTCCTCCACCTTCTAACACCTCCCCAACTGTCAATTCCTTTTTCCAAATTAATTATCAACATGTTTATGAAAATCCATACAGCTCCACGGGGCACAGACCCACAGAAATGTTCTCCAGGATTCTGAAGTACTTTGGTAGCCATAAGAACACAAAAGGGGTTGGGAAAGGACCATGTAACAGAGTCACAAAAGCAGAGGAAGTGGTCATGAGGGATCTTGTATTAGGTGCAGGGTTCACTAGATATACTAATTATTTCCAATATGATAAAAAAAAAAGGGAAACCAAGGTCTTAGACAATTATTTTGAAACATATACAATGCCTGACATATTTCAAAAAGTCCCAAATTAATTGAAAGCATAAGTGAATTCTCAGGGGGAAAATTATTTTATTTTCTGGGAAAGTATTCATTACTTGGACACATAGTTGTGGTTTATTAAACTGGTGTGTATTTGGAAGCTGTCTCCCTTTCACGGATTTTACAAGTATGACATGTTTCCTTTTTTTTATTTTGCTTCAGACCTAATTCTCTTGATACTACACATTTCACTGTATGATACAAAACTCTATCCAACGAGTGGCACTAAAATATTACAATACTATTTGCTAAACCTATAGGAGTATCTTGGCCAAAAGTAGATCATCGTGTAGCCCCCAATGACTGGTATTGTATTTGTGGAAGAAAAGCCTACTGATTACTACCCATAACTGAACAGGAATGTCTTATTTCTATAAACTAATGCCTACTTTTGCAGTTGTTCTTGACATCACCCAAGGCCCGTTCTGACCCATCAGTTTGTGCTGTAAAGAGAAAAACTGGGCCTTAAGATAAGAAGCAAAATTATAACTGCTCAGGGAAATTGATTGCTTTATTCTTTTCTCAAACCTCTTCATATCACACTTTACATGAAAGTAAGAAGAATCCAGGTGCCTGGATGGCTCAGTTGGTTAAATGCCTGCCTTTGGCTCAGGTCATGATCCCGGAGTCCCAGGGTTGGGTCCTGAGTCAGGCTCCCTGCTCAGCGGAGAGCCTGCTTCTCCCTCTGCCCCTCACCCCACTCGTGCTCTCTCTCACTCTCTCTCTCAAATAAATAAAATCTTTAAAAAAAAAAAAGTAAGAAGAATCCTAGATGCCATGGTTCAGAGATTTGCAGGAAAGTTAGACAATAGTACCAAGGATATAGAACAAATTGGACAGAGTGGTTCAGAATAGAGTTGCCTGAGCTATAATATTGGCCTCTGGAGGGGACTTGTGCTATTCTAGAGGAAGAATTTTGCATTTACATCCCCCAGAGACCTCTCTTGAATCTTTAATAGCACTAAAAAATCCAGGAAGTGCACAAAGAAAACAGTTAATGTGGCTAATAACCCCACCCAGTTCTGTGGGCTCTTCATATTTGGTATGCTATCTAATCTCTTGGCTTAATCTGGGCATTGTGGACTTCTGGCTGAGAAGCAGACTACAAGTCTGATCGTGATCATTCTCTTAGTATTTGTGTCAAGGTATTCAGAAATGTGATCTCCAGCATTCTGTCCCATCAAATGTTCTAACAAATGATCATTGAGCAAAAAGAGTAGGAAAACTTGATATTTACAGAGGTAGAAACAGCAACCCCCAGATACTTGTTATACAATTGTGACACCTCAAACACTGGGGAAGATCTGGATTGATCACATTCCCAGACATTAGCGATCTATCCTTCAATTCAGCTGAAGATATGTATGGAATCAGGTATCTACGAAAATAACTGCATTTCAATTCAAGGGGAACACTGGGAACCTAACTCATCTACCCCCATACACAGTTTGACAAGAAAGCACTATTTTGAAATTACTTACAAACACACACACACACAAACACACACACACACAAAGAGCCGTCTACGCTAACATGACTACTATCCCGTCATTTTCATTAGTATTACTTTACCGTCCCAGGAGACACCTGCCTAGGCAGCAAGTAACTTGATTGTTAATCACAAGAATTTCCCAAAACATCATCAACTCTTTATTAAGTATCATCATTCTTGGGGCACCTGGGTGCCTCAGTCAATTAAGCGTCCAACTCTTGATTTTGGCTCAGGTCATGATCTCTGGGTTGTGAGATCAAGTCCTGCACAAAGCCTGCTTAAGGTTCTCTCTCTTCCTCTCCCTCTGTCCCTCCCTCACCACATGCATGTGCATACTTTCCAAAAAAAATTAAAAATATAAAAAACAAATAAATATCAACATTCTTGGACCCCATCAGGTTGCTGTTTTCACCAATCCTAAACTGTTATACTGCCACCCTTGCTCAATCCTAACCAAGTTCCCTTGTTTGAAACCAAACTTCCAATTCCCAATAAAATCCAACCTTGCTTTTCCCCCTCCAAGACACTGCCAAGGCTCTGTCAAGGTAGTGTTCTCTTTCACCATTGTAAGCAATAAATTCAGCTCTGTCTCGTTAATTGATTGGGTTGTTGATACTTCACAAGCCAGCATTTGACAATTAGAAAAAGATCCAAACTTAGAAGTCAGAAAACTTGTTTGGATTCTTGTTTTACCATTCACAACTGTGAAACTAATACTGAGTTTCCTTGTTTGTATTTTGATGATAAAGAAATAACTTCTTCATAAGAATGAAGACTTGACCAAATAATGTACGTGTGTGAAAGTACTCTAAGTTTTAAAGCCATGCACCAATATTAGTTATTACTACTATTAATCAGGATATTCATTAAACTGGCTGTCCACCAGGGTCAAGAGTAACCATATTAAGCTCTGTGACTACCACACACCCCAGACCAGATGCATATTCCTGGTTAACCTGAGGCTCCCTACTCCCTACAAAGAATAGCTTCCTCTGGTCAAACCATCATCACAATACCAACACATTTTAACATATAAATTCTTCATTATACTTTTCTCGACAATAAAAAAAAATAAAATAAAAATTATTGTAACTGATAAAGTCTAATACGTTTCCAAAATATATCTTGAAGCAAGTGAATATAAAAATAGGAAACTGAATCTATTAATTTCTATTTAAGGTACTGCACATCAATGATTTTTGAAAGAAAACTGTGAAATATTTAAATGAGAAGTTAGAAGTTCATTATACCATTGCTATGTATAATTCAAATAGACTTTGAAAAACACAATTGTATAATTAATCCTTATGAATCAGGTATCTGGGAATAACTACATTTCGGTATAAAAGCACAGCCATTTATTTATTTATCCGCCTGTTCGCAAGGAGGATTATTTTCTCCAGACAATTTGGCTTTTTGACACATGCACTAAAAGGCAATTTTCTTGTCTTTTTTGGAAACAGATACTTTCTTGACACTACAAAATACTTCCAAATCGACCTGGCTTAAAGATCACTTTAAGGGGCGCCTGGGTGGCACAGCGGTTAAGCGTCTGCCTTCGGCTCAGGGCGTGATCCTGGCGTTCCGGGATCGAGCCCCACGTCAGGCTCCTCTGCTGTGAGCCTGCTTCTTCCTCTCCCACTCCCCCTGCTTGTGTTCCCTCTCTCACTGGCTGTCTCTATCTCTGTCAAATAAATAAATAAAATCTTTAAAAAAAAAAAAGATCACTTTAAGATATGAACTTATTCTTCTCAACTAAAATAATTATTGGAGAATCACTTCCAACAATAAAAGAACACCCTACACAGGGACAGTGAAATAACAAACATATAGTCATTGAGAGCCAAAGATAAATCTGAACTTCATGCAATCCAGGAAAAGAAAGACAAGATGTTCTTCCAGAACTCCGTAACAGTAGAAACAGAAGTTTAATGAAATTTTAAGTGAATAATAAAGAATGAGTAAATGATACTTGGGGCTGCTAAGGTATTTCTATGGAATTTTTTTAAAATCCTAGATTCAATCTGAAGGCAAACTGAGGGCACCTGGCATGAAGCAGCAGTTAGGAGCACTGGTGCTGGAATTAGACCACAGTCCTTCTTACTCTGTGCCCCAGAAGGCTGAACCTTCGGGACTCTATCAATGGGCTTTTTTGCCTTCTGGCTTTCCAGTGGGATTCAGTCAATGAAAGGCACCAGAAGGATATCCAAGAGCAGAAGGAGAGTGAGGTTGAGTATCCATTCCCCAGCAACCTTTCTGTGGAGTCTTGGAGCCTAATAACATATCTCTCCCTAAATCTATAGATCTTTCAGGCAATCCTCTCCATATACCTTTGAATCCAGGAACGGTTCCGTTCCCCCAGCCCCTCAATTCTAGGGGTGAAAATGGTTTCTGATGTTACTAACTCTATTCTGATTTCTCTAAACCCTGCCAATACTCTTATAAATAATCCTTTTAATAAACTCTCCTTCACTTACCCAATTTGAAAGTGTTTCTTTCCAGGACCTTGGCTGATACTCAGAAAAGTTATCAAACACCTCTCTGCCTCAGTGTCTGCATCTGTAAAACTAGTCTAGTAACAGAATATACCTCATAGGATTGTTGCCAGGGCCCCCCTCACGGGAAACATTCAATCACATTAACTGCAAGCATATTACATCTCTATCATTATTGAAATACTGTTGGTTCTTTTTTCAAGACAAAAAAAAATACACTTTACTTTACATAATAATATTTCAGAGAATGCCCACGGTCCTGAAAATGAGATTTTATTGTTATTAACTCCCTATAGTCTTGCTAACTTGGTAGTTCCTTAATGACCCTCTTCTATCTCCTGCTTTAGCAATGAAAAAGCTAGCTCTCTTAGTTCAAATGTAATACATCAACAGAAATCAACATGAAATAAAACAAGGCTCAACATTAAATAATCAATCTCTTAAAGGGACTTTGGGGAGAGGGAGGAGAGAAAACAGATTTTAGCAATGCCTAAACATGTTTCCTGAGGGACACACATCCACCCACTTGAAAGGTTTTATTGGCAGTGGGAAAGTTCCATCCATGAAAAATAACGATCATCATTAGCTTTTCCATGACAACTGTGGTTGCCCTACAATATCCATCATGCTCCTGGGGTTCATAGCTTTTTCACAATTCTGATCCCTCAGTGAAAGACATTAGTGAGTATTGATGCAATTTTAATTGTTTCTCACATAAACTCCATGCCACATGTCACGAAGTCCACAAACCTTAAAGATCATTATTGAACTTTTGGGAGTTCTGTATGTATGAAGCAATTCTGAACTTGCCCTGCAATTTTAACCAAGGTCACACCAGTGAAAGCCTTGGCAATTTAGTTTGATTAACAGGTTCAGTCAGAGGGAGAACTGAGATCAAATAAGATTTTAAAAAGCAGCAACTCTGTACTAAAATATCTGGCCAAAAAAAAAAAAAAAGCAAGATAGCATGAAGAGCTATATATTTCATATGAATAACCAAATAGCTTTATCTGAATTAAAATTCTCTTTACTAACTAGAGATCCTTAATTTCACAGGTCAAAATAAGTATTATTTTTAAAGCCTGAAATAGTTTAAGCCCTAAGAACATTACAATGGGACTGTATTTCAATCATTCCCAACATTTAAAATAAGCTTAAGGGATGCCTGGCTGGCTCATTCAGTAGAGCATGCGACCCCTGATCTCAGGGTTGTGAGTTTGAGCCCCACATTGGACATGGAGCTTACTTTGAATGAATGAATGAATGAATGACTTAAAAATATCACTACTGATCTCATATTCTAGCTCTAGAGAACCAGAGAAAACACATTTTCTGCACATTCTGTATAGAGTACCTGAAGCCTCCCATACAGAGTTTGGCCTTCAACATCTAAATGGGTATGTATAAATAAGTATATGTATTTGTTTATATATCCATAATATACACATGTATACATAAATACACAATGTATTTCAGAAATCCTAAAATGCAAATTTTTCACATTAACCCCTCTGAAATTGGGATGCAAATTACAATCTAAGAATGTGACATTTTTATAACATAATAATATAATTATTATAGTGCTTTTTTTTTCAATTTTACCAGTACATACATTAGTGATAGATCTTATCATCAACAGCATCTTAGATTTTATGTATATGTCTGTGTATGTGTCTTACTCCTACTGTCTTCCTTTGTTGTTGTTTTAGTACTTTTATTTTATATGTGCCTCCTGAGGTAATTTTAATCTTAAGAGTCACAGGTTTACAAATCTGGTATATATGCCCTAGTTACTAGAAGAAAACAAGCAAGTGATGAACAAGCAGTGATGAAACATGTTGTCAACACTCACCAGACAAAAATTAAACTCTGAATTGTTGAGTTGATTATAGTATAACCAAACTTCAGGAACAAAGTTCCAAGAGGAAACACAGCCAATGAGCCACACCATCTCCATAGCAGAAAATAATGACCCATGAAACTAACTGAAGGTTATCAGGCTCAAACTTCATGGATACATTATCATCCTTACAGATGATTATAATGACTTTTGATGCATGAATGCGTGAAACTAAATTTCATATAACATTAAGATACACAGGCAGTGCATAGTTTCAAATCCATGCTATTAAAACCACAAATGCTAAAACTAATTTCATCGTTTCTATGCATAACCACTGATAGATTCCATTGGTTCCAATCAGTCTCATTAATCTCACTTTCCATTTCCTAGATGTTAGCGCTTACAATTTGTCATTTTTCTCATTTTCCTTTCTCTTTTCTCTTAATTTAGGTCAAGTTTAGACTTTATTAAAGTTGAAGTTACGGTTTTCAAAACCACTTCTTATCACCATTTCCTTGAATTTCCTTTAGAGAATCTTTCACCTGGTAAGAAAACTTCATTCAAAATATTCAAAAGAAATTTGCTGGGTGCCCCCTCTGTACTAGAGACCAAGGATAGAAAGGTGAGTGTAACAGTCTTGTCTTTTGTTCTCAAAATGTGGTCCAAAGCCTAGGAGCATCAGCATCATCTAGTAACTTCTTAGAAATGCAGAATCTCAGGTCCCACCCCAGACCTACTGTGTTAATTAGGGCTCCTCAGAAAAACAGATCTAATAGGAGATACATACAGACACAGGTGATATGGATATAAATATACATACTTATATAAATATATAGACACATATAAATATATAGATACACACATAAAGAAAGTTATAAGGAACTGGTTAACACGGTTATGAACACTGACAAGTCCCAATATCTACTGCATGAGTTGGCAAACTGGAGAGCCAATGGTTTAGCTCTAGTCCAAGGGTGGCAGGCTCGAGATCCAAGAAAAGCTGATGTTTCAGTTCAAGTCGAAGGCAGGAAGAAGCCAAATTTGAAGTCAGTTAGACAGGAAGAATTCTCTCTTGCTTAGGGAAGGGTCAGCCTTTTTGTTCTAGTTAGGCCTTCAACTGATTGGGTGAGGCCCACCTGCATTAGGGAGGGCATTCTGCTTCAATCAGTCTACTGATTTAAATATTAATCACACCCTCACAGACTCACAAAGAAATGGTGCCCGACCACATATCCAGATACCCCATGGCCCAGTCAAGTTGACACATAAAATTAACTATCACACCTACTATATTGGAATCTGCATTTCAAGAGGATCCCCAGGCAATTCATTGGCACACTGATGTTTAAAAACATTAGTCTAGTCTATGTGCACAGGGACCTCACAGAAACATGAACAAATAACAATACAGCATGGTTCCAGCTGCAATCAAAACAGTCCAAGATATCATGGTGGCTAGCATAGAAAGCAGTAAACAACCCCCATGAACAGACCAGAAAAAACTTTACCAAAGAGGGGCCCCTTGACCAGGTGATAAAGATAAGCAGGAGTTTGCCACACATGGCTCTTACAGCCAGACTACCAGGAATTGAAGCAACAACTCTGCCACTTACTAGTTGTGTGACCTGGGGTGAATAATTTAACCCCACTGTGCCTCAACTTCCCCATGTGTAAAAAAGAGAAAATGATCATACCTACTTCACAGGGTCACAGTGATGATTAAATGAGCTAATATATGTGAAGTTAAAACAACGCCTGACTCATATAAGCACTATAAAGTGTAAACTGTCAACATCCTCATCATCATTATGTTTTTAGATATTCTAATCTACAAGTTTGCTAGTGTTTGCAACTCATTATTTAATGTTAGATTTGCCTCTGTCCCATTAACAATGGCATCATCCATTCATGTAAAAGCCTCTTGGATTCTCCTGATGTTAACATGAGGGAACGAAATACAAATGCAAAGGTCCTTAGAAGTACTAGGTTAAACCACAACTATAAGTCCTTGAAAAACTCTAAGAAATGATGTTCATTGTGTCCTCACTACAAGCCAGAAAACACTGTAAGCACTTAGCTGTACTACAGTAGTCCCCACTTCCCCCAACCTGGCCCATATTCACAGTTTCAGTCACCTGCTGTGAACCATGAGCTGGAAGCAGAAATACTCCTACTGACATATCATCAGAAGGTCAGTAGTAGCCTAAAGCTATGTCACAATGCCTACATCATTCACCTCACTTCATCGTATCACATATTTTATCACCTCATATCATCACAAGACTAAGGATGAGTACAGTGCAATAAGATTTTGAGACAAAGAAAGGGAGAAAGACCACATTCACATAACTTTTATTATAGCATATTGCTATAATTGTTCTATTTTATTATTGGTTATTATTGTGAATCTCTTACTGTGCCAAATTTTAAATTAAACTTTATCATATGTATGTCTATATAGAAAAAAATACAGTATGTACATAGGGTTCAGTACTATCTGCAGTTTCAGGCATCTAGTGGGGGTCTTGGAACATATAGATAAAAGGGAATTACTGTAATTCATTGAATTCTCATAACCCTCTCAGGTAGGTAGTATTCTTACCTCTATTTTTCAGATGCAGAGACAGAGACACAGAGAGGTTAAACAATTTGCCAAAGTTCACAGAAACAGTAACCAACAGAGGCAATATTAATACCAAGCGTTCTGGTTCCACAGCCTACACACTTAACCACTATGTCATACTGTCTCTCAATGGGCAAAAATTTGGGGAGAAGAATTTAGGAAGGTGATTTATAAATCTGGAATGTATCAATTTTTTAATCATACATTTGTGTCTTCCTGTAGACATGACAAGCACAGGAAATGTAGACTGGTCTCTTTCCATTATAAGTTCAGACTGACAAAGGGTTTCAAAGATTTAATAAACATAGAATAATAGTAAGATCAGAGATTACCCAAAGGAATCTATTTCCTATAACAGGATAATGCTGGTTGATGCAACAAATAGACGTACAGATGTGCAAAAATTCAAGCACAACAAAAATTTATTTATTGCTCTGGTAAGAACACAAGGTAGATATTCCTAACTGACCGGAAGCACTCCTCACAATGGTTCCATCCTTTGGCTCCACCATGCCCAAGTATAGTTGTCTGAATCCAGCCAGCAGAGGGGGAGAGAAACATGGAGGGAGCATCCCTACTTCTTAAACACTGTGGCCAGGAAGTGACACACATCATTTCCATTCATGTTCTGTTAGTGAGAAATAGTTACTTGGCCATACTTACGTGCAAGAAAGACTGGGAAACTTAGCCCTAGCTGGGTAGCTACTTAGCAGAGACAAGTATGCACTGTAGAAAGGGGAGCATGAACTTTGGGGTACAGCTAGCCACCTCTGACACATTCCTCCCATGGGGATTTTGTGGGCTCTCCATCACATGGTAATATGTGCCTATGGGAGACATTCCCTGGAGAATCTGATGGGAAAACAATAGAACCCCATTTCCACAGCTCACCCTTGTCACTGATAATTGGAAAGGTAGTGCTCCTTGAAGAGTGCTAGATACATAGAAACACAAATAAACCATGGCCTCCTAAACTCAACTGTAAAGCCAAGATTGAGACTCTTTTTTGCAAACTTCACCTATCTCCTAGCATGAAAAAAACCCATGCAAGATCAACACTTTCTGTTTACTTAAATTGCTGATTAAAATATCTGATTATGCAGATGAAAAATATCCCTGCAGCAGAACACAAACACCCCCAGTCATATTTAGATTAAGAAAAGATCTGGGGGCACTGGGTGGCTCAGTTGGTTAAGCATTTGACTCTTGATTTCGGCTCAGGTCATGATCTCAGAGTCATGGGACCGAGCTCAGCATGGAGCCTGCTTGATATTCTCTTTCCCTCTCCCTCTGCTTCTCCCCCCACCCGACCCCCTACCCCCAGCATCATGCACACGCTCTCGCTCTCTCTCTTTCTTTCTTTTTATTTTGTGAGAGAGAAAGAGAAAGAAAGAAACAAAGAAATAAAGGAAGAAGAAAAAGATCTGAAATGGTTAAACTTCCAAGTGATTAAAATGCACAAACTGAATGAATGGCATGAAATTCGGTTCCTTAAAACTGGTACTTCTCTTAATTGTCTTCAATCTGACTTTCAGAATAGCAAGAAAAAGGCTCTGATGTATTCAGTGGCAGTGTATTTCCATATAAATATTTTCTAAATCATAATTCCTATGGCAACTATGGCTAAATATATGGCCAGCACAGTGAAAACATAAGTTGAAAGGCCTTTGACCTAGAGAATCTATTTCAATAAAATAGAAAATAAAAATGCAATTTCAAACATGTATTTTACCCCTTCCAGGGATGCTCATTACTGCCCTACAACATATCCAGACAGACCTGAGAAAGCATAGCAAATACTTTTCTTGCCTAGTAAATTGTTTCACAAAGTTAGATTTAAACGTCAAGTATGTCAAGCCTAGAGTCTTCTTCACCATACTTATGTTACTAAATGATAAACCTGTATTACATATTTCAAACTTTGGCTTGGTAGCAAGAGTATTAATTTCAATCAAATCAAAATTCCATTGAATAAAGCATATATTCCAGAAGAGAAACTGTTCCAGAAGAGAAAGACTAAGAATGCCCATCTCTTTTTTTCTGGTAAACTAAGTATTCATATTATGAATCCCAGGTTCTGCACTAAGTGAGAAACCAAAAGCTAGGGACTCAGCCAGGAGGGTCTGCGGTGATTGTGAAGCCTCTGTACCAGCCCATGTCTGTCTCTAGTAACATGGGAAAGAGCTATGCCTCTAAGAACCCGCCACAGCTGAGCACATTCACTACTGTAGCAGGTGGCCCTGCTCCACAGACTTCAGGCAGACCTGCTCTGCTTCCTGCCCTTTCCCAGCCGGGGTCTCAAGCCTCTGTAGGTTCCATGAGCAGCCCAGCACCTTCCAAACAATCTTTTTCTGCTTAAGGTGGTGACAGCTAGTTTCTGCTCCTTGTAGACCAAGAACTCTAACAGAAAGTCCCACTCTTAACCTGAGGACACTGAGGCTTAGAACAATTCTGTGAATTGGCCAAAGTTACACAACCGGTTGGTAACAGCAAAGAATGAAATCCTGGCCCAGTATTCTTTCTGCTTTCCTGAGTCACTTTACAAGGATTCCCAGTCAGAGATTTATTTCTGAATTTCAAAGGCGTTTGAACTGATCTGGCATGTTTCCTCAGAGGCGATGCTCTCTCTTCTCCCTTTGCCACACATTGCTTGCTGCTCTCAGGGGAACCTGGACACTCTGTACTGTAGAAACAAATAGCACCCCCACATTTTAGGGCTCCCTTGATAATAGACATGGTTCCTTAAAGCCTCCTTCTGTGCTACACACAAAGTAGGAAGTTTGTCTGCCATTTTTAAAAAGATTTTAATTATTTATTTTAGAGAGAGAGTGTGCGCACATGGGAGCAAGGAGCGGGGCAGAGGAAGGAGAGAGAGCCTCCAGCAGACTCCATGCTGAGCATGGAGCCCCACACAGGCTCAATCTCATGACTCTGAGACCATGACCTGAGCCAAAATCAAGAGCCAGATGCTTAACCAACTGAGCCACCCATGCACCTCTTTCAGCCATTTTGATTTGGGCTGAATAGTCACAATATCTAGAGTCATCTGGAGGATACGGCCGAAGATTATTAGAAGAATCTTTTCTTCACAAGTATCAGCCATGAATAAGAGCTGAAATAAACAATTTGTGTACTAGAAGTGTCGCAAGTAAATTCCACCAAGTGGCTCTTCCTGAGCAAGAACTTTGCCAACCCTACCCTCTCCCCTCACAACAGATGGGCCCGAAACTGTAGAACAGAAGCCGTGCAGCAAGGGAACCACTAAAATTTCTGGTGATTAAGAGAGCCCCATGCAACAAAAGAGCCATTGTCTCATGGGAAGAAAGAGGCCAGTCCCGTCCAAAGGTCTAAGTCTTCTTTTCCTGGGAAGCCTTGCACCAAATAGAAATGAATGCTATTCAGTCTTTCCTGTTTTGTCAGGAAAGAATTAAGAGGTAGTCTAGAAAATAAAGCAACAGAGAAGAAAAACACCAGTGTGCTTCCTCATATATCAGAAAGAATCTTTTCTTCAAGCAAGCAAACATTTTGCTGAATATAAAGAAATCCTATATCTAGGAGGATAAAACCTACTTTGAATCTCTGGTAGGTTTCCAGGACTATTATCTTCTCCAAAGTAAAGCTTCTTAACAGAGCTTGATTTGACTCCCTAGAAAACTATGTCTCTGCAGAACGATTCACAAAAATTATTATAAGCCAATTCTCTGAAAATCTGCTGCTACTGGCCTGTATAATTAATAGATTATACTATGAAAACGCATCAGCCCTGACAACCAAGAGTAAATAAAGTATCCCCAAAAGATATGTTCTTGCCTGAATTTATGCTCCTGGACTTGGAGACATTCCAAGATAGTGGTACCTACCTAGATAGGGAATTTTTTTTTTTTAACATAAACAGCAGAGTTTATGTTAGAAGTCTAGGCACAGCCTAACTGGGTCCTCTGCTCAGAGTCTCACCAGGTCTTAGGGTGTCAGCTGGGCTTGTGGTCTCATCAAGAGCTTGGCGTCTTCTTCCAAGCTCATTCAGGCGGTAAGCAAAATTCACTTCCTTGTAATTGTAGGACTGAAGTCCCTGTGTTTTCTTGCTGGCTACAGCCAGAGATCGCTCTCAGCTCCTAGAGGAGCTGTCCCAGGTACTAGCCATGTAGGTCTCTCACAACACAGAGGCTTACTTCAAAGCCAGGAGGAGAATCTCTATTACTTTGAATCTCTGAGTCCTCTGAATAACTCTCACTGATTAAGACAGGGCTATCCAGGATAATATCCCTTTTGACTCACTCAAAATCAGCTGATTTGAGATTACATTTGCAAAATTCTTTCATCTTTATCATGTAATGCAACGCAATCATAAGAGTGAATTCCATCACATTCACAGACCTGTCCACATTCAAAGGGGAGGAGATTTTTATAAAGAGTGCATAAAAAGAATATATAAAAGGGAGGGGCAGGAATCTTGGGGGCCATCTTAGTATTCTGCCTGCTCATATGCCATGACCCTTTAGAATGAGTTTCTATTTTTGGCACTGGTTCAGGATTGAGGTGTGGGGTTGAAGGTGTATCAGGGAGTACTATGTCTAAAGACCCATGTGTCCATAGCTACAATAAGCCTGTGGTCACTATCTGCCATCATTACCCAGCAGCTAGGTAGGTAAAATTCTTGCTGGTTCAGAAAGCAATCCTCTTTCCATAGACCTACGAGAACTTTCACCTCCCTTAAAACTCAACTTAATCAACTTCTATAGAAAATCTTCCATGTTGAAAGTCAACTGTGCCCTCTTACTCTCCTCCAGTTTATTTCATGCAATTCTCTACGTCAGCCAGCTTTGTGATATTAGACAAGTGACTTTGCCTCTCTGGGTCCAAATTTCCTCATTTACAAAATTATAAGGAGATTGTTCAAGGTGACACTGAAGCTGTTTCCCAGGTCTATTCAATAAGTCTAGGTAAATCCAAATACCTAGACTTATACCATCTAAACAGAAAGTAGAACAACGTGATAAGTCACTAAATTGAATGTTAGTTCAAAGCCATTGTTCTGGACATCATCAAAGTTCAGAACTGACACAGTCTAGAGGAACAGCACATGACAGGACACGACAAACTTCCCCCTGATGGTGGCAGTCACTGAACTCCCCACTTCAAACATCTCCATTCATTATTCTCCTGTCATTATTCTCCATTCAAACATCTCATCAATGCTCCTCCTCATCTCAACCCTTACATCTTGTCGCAGTTACCATGTGGATTGTACTTTGAGCTTTTTGCATTACTAAACTAGCTTTTAGTCCTGGCACCCACATTCCCATTAGCCCCTCTGTGACTTAGTTCTTCCATAAAACAGAGCTATCCTCCTCAGGAGTTAGCGTGAAGAGCAAATAGGAATACGTATTAATAGCAAATTATGCAAATTGAGACTATCAGAATTGTTATCAATAATAATAATTTTAAAACATACACAGAGTTCTGTTACTTCTCCTAGATCAATCGAAGTTCACTTATCTTGGAAAAATGCAATATAAAATTCACTAAGACAGACAAGTGCTTTTTTTTACATAACAAAGCCCCAAGAGACTCAAAGATATGTACCCCCAAACTCAAGAAACCTGGACTGAAATATTTCCTTTCAAACTTCCTAGGACTTTGAGAGGCTGGACTGGACATGACTAAAGCATTCTATTCATTTCATTTCTATCTTCTGAAATTCTTTTATTTCCCAACATTAGATTTATATCCCATCTCACTAAACTCTGAAAACCCTCAAATACTAATACTAGTGAATAATTTACTTCTCCTCCTGCTCAGAACTTCTACATTAATACACTGACATCACACCTTCCTAACCAAATCTTTTTCTTTAAAAGATTTCCCCCTTTCACCACCCACACAACATGCCCATTCTCCATATACATCCTGGGCATACCTGTGGCAACACAGGTAATATAACTCATAATTCAACCTAATGCCAAATTATTTCCATTTCTATTTCAGCTATGCTTTTTGGACATTACCTTTATGTTTTTAACAAGAAATACATTCACATAGTACAAAGATCAAAAGAGAATAAAACTAAGTTTCCTTTATCCCATCCCCAAGCCACTGAGCTTCCCACTCAGATGTAGCCAATATTAACAGATTACAATGCTGCTACGGTGATATGTTTAAAATTCAGTCATGCAAGAAATATAGATGGAGTACCCGTGATGTGCACTGAATTAGTGATTAACTAATAATAACCATTACAAAGTATTGAGCATTACCACATGCCAGGCAGTCAGCACTAGGCTAAACATTTTATAAGCCTATCTCTCTTAATCCTCATGCTATTAGTATCCCAATTTAGCAAATGAGAAAACTGAGAATAATTAACTAATTTGCTCAAGATGTCTAAAGACAGACATTATTAGAAAAATGGACAAAAACTTGCATAGATACTTCATTACGAGGATTTCCAAATGGCAAAGACCTGAGTGAAAAGGTACTCTTCTTCCTTAGTGATCAGGAAAATGCCAATTAAAACCACAATGGGCTATGGCCATACAACTACGAGAACAAAGACAGAGAATGCTATAGGTTGGTGGGGATTTGGAGCAATGGGAACTGGTAGAAGTATAAACCATCACAATCATTTTGGAAAACCGACAATACCTACTGAAGTTGAACATACTCAGATCCAGAACCTTGCAATTCCACTCCTAGTTATATACACAACAGAAGTATTTTAATATGTTCACCAAAGTCATGTACTAAATGTTTATAACAAGTATTGTCCATGTAAGCCAAAACACAAAACTATCCAAATCCCTGTTAACAGGAGAATGGATGAATTATGGTATAGTCACACAACGGGATACTATACAGCAATGAGAATGAATAATCTACACCTACATGGAACAATATGGGTGAATCTTCAAGTAAAATGTTGTGAGAAAGAAGCCAGACACAAAAGGGTATATAGTGCATTATTCTGCTTATAAAAAGAACAAAAACAGGCAAAACTATGTCGTTAGGAAGCAGGATAATAGCTACCTTTAAGGGGAAATGGGGTGTCAGGAAGGGGACCTGAGGGAGGCTTCTGGGATGCTGGTAATGATCCAGGTTCTGCCTATACCAGTATATTTAGTTTATGAAAATTCCTCAAGCCATACACTTGCTGTATACACACACATGTGCGCATATATAATACTTCAATAAGAAGTTACTAAAAGTTCATGTCCTCATGAAGTTTACATTCTAGCATAGCCAAGGATACATTACTTACAGAAGTCTCTGCTGACCAGAGAAATGAGCAAATGCATCATTCCTAGTATGGAGTTTTAGGGCCCCAGGGCACTGCACCGGGAAGATCTTGCTACCAATAAAAAGCTGGATAGGGCTATCTGCTGTCCTTTCAAACTCAGGCTTACATCACTCCATTAGAACGTAACATTCCTGCACTTATATTTAGGGCAAGTGTTCTTTACCTGGGATCTTCACACTCCTAAGGAACCCTTGGGCAGAATTCAAGGTCTGTAAACTTAGATGGGGAAAATTATATATTGATCCATATCACTAAACTCTACTCAACTGAAATCTAGCATTTCCCTCAACTAGAAATGTAGACAACAAAGTATGGTACTGTTAGAAGAACCTAAGACTTTATCATCCATAAAAACATCACAGATATTTCCATATTTATTTCAACTGTTACAGCTATCTGAAAATATCATTTACATTTGTCATTATTTAGAAAGTTTGGCAATTGTTAGATCTGCCGCTAGATTTTTTTAGTCTCTTGTTAATCAGCATATATATTATAGTATCACAATTTATTTTTAGTCTTTTGATAGCTTTATTTCCATATAATTGGTTCCCTTTGTCATCCTATGTTTATTCTTTTGTGTTTAGGAACATTATTTTGAAAAGGGATCTGTTAGCTTTCCAGACTGCCAAAGGGGTTCAAAGAACAAAAAGAATGTTCATATGCTGGCTATTTTCCATTTACACCCTACCACAGGCTTCCCTGTATCCCTGCCCCCCAGATCCTATACTCTCCACAGCTTCTCAGCCTTGTTCTGGGCCCCAGAAGTGTGCCCTCTGTGGATTCAACATCCACACTTCCTTCTGCCTTTTCTGTCTTCGAGGATAGATGAATTTCTCCCACCCCTTCCCAACCTCACTAGGCTTCCAGCAGAGGCTGCATTTCTCTGAGGCCCCAGCCCCCAGGGGTCAGCCCTGTTGTACAGTACCATCTCTCTCAATGCCCCACGACCTTTATTCCTGAGCCTCGTCCCTTCCTGCTGTCACTAGTCCTTCAGTATTTTACCCCGTGTTGGTTCTTTTACTCACCCACCCTACTGGAAATAGTGGCTTTATCAAACTCTTCGCAGCTAAAAGTCTTTTGAGAACAACTTCCATTTCTTATGAGCCTGATTCCACTCGCAGGCATGAGGCTTGCCTGATTTGTGAACTAAACCAGCAAGGATACGACCAGATCGCTTTGGGGGAGCAGTGTGTATATGTTATGTGTGTGTGTGTGTGTGTGTGTGTGTGTGTGTGTGTACACGTGCTGTAGACTTGTGTTGGGAGTGGGAGAAGACATCTGAGGCAATGCCCAGGAACCCTGAATTAATAACTCTTTCCCCAGCTTCCCAGTGACCTGAAAAACTCCCTACACAGTCTAAGATGGGGAACTGGTCAAGCGATGCTGAGGAAAGGTCATGCCTGAACTGAATGTGTAAACAACCAGCAGGAGTGAGTCAAGGGTAAAGGGAAGGCAAGATTCTTAACAGAGGGAGCAGCATTTTCTGAGGCACAAATGGAGAAGAGCTGCTGCCAGAGGTTCTTCTGCAACTGTCACGTGTTAGCATCACCTGGAACAAGCCCAAGCAGCAGAGAGAAAGGAAAGAAGCCTTTCTTTAAAGGCAGAAGATGAGAGAGGGTCTGCTTAAATAAGATCGCTGCTGGAGAGATGCACAGTCCCACATTCCTAGCACCTGCTAGGAGCTTGAGCCCCTAGGCACCTGATTTTCCAACGCTTTACTGACAGGAAAAAAAAAAAAAACTAGATCAAGTTCTGCTCGCAAAGAAGATCATTTCTCCTAAGATATTTCTAGTCACTTGCCCTCCCCTCTAATTCCCCAGGACCACGCTGGCTGACAGCCCTCTGATATGGAAGAATGAACGGAGGAGACCAGCCAGGCAGGAAAAGGAAGAAAGGAAGGAAGCCTGCCAGGAGCACACTTCCATATATCAGTGTATGCTCAAGATAAATAATCCCAGCCAGCCCAGGCAGCTATCAAACCAAAGGGCATGTTGCAGGTAGCAAGATAAATCGCCATTGTCAAGGATGTCTTTGTTTGTTCCTGACAGCCTCTTACTCTATCTCCCTCTCCTGACAAAGCAGCCCCAGGAACAGGTTTTTAACGTACTCTGCCCTCTGGAAATGATAGTGCTTTTAGGGAGAGAAAAATGAGCCTGAGCTCCTGGGTCCAGAAGCCAATATACAATTGGCTGTAGGGACTACTCACTAAACACTGGTTAGAAGCAAAATCTATTGGAAACAATAGCTACATGCTATTTTCACCAAGTCATTTCTGTCAATCCAGCCTAGCAAATCTGAATCACCAGGGCCCGGTCAACTGTCTCATATCGTGAATCTTATCGATACTGGCCTTCCATGGAATTCCTCCCGACCCCATTATAAGCATTATATTCACTGGCAAACACAGGACACCAGAAGAATGCCATGTGATAAAGTTTATAAGAGAAATCCGCCATCAGTTTTTTTTTTAATCTATACATAGAAACTGTTTTAATATCTTTCTAGAACTATCAGAAATATATACTTTCTTTTGGGTAACAATTACAACTATGTCTGCTAAAACTTTGCATCAAAGTTTTGTCTAGGTAATTTGGAGAAGGAAACATCAAATTATCACTGCACCAGACAGACTCTGCTCACCATTTCAGGCACCTTAAAATTATTTGGGTAGTGGCTGCCAGGGGCTGGGGGAGGGAGAAACAGGGAGATGCTGCTCAATGGGCATGAAGTTTCAGTTACACAAGATGAACAAGTTCTAGAAATCTGCTGCACAGCACTGTACCTGTAGTTAACAATATTGCACTGTATACTTAAAGATTTATTAACAACTTGTGATGTGTTCTTACCACAATACAATAAAAAATAATTTATTTGGAGGTTCCGGTTGTGTCTGAAGCAATGTAGAACAAAAGTAACAGTCCAGACTCGGTAATAAGCAGATTTGGGCACACAGGAGCCAGCTTTGGCAGTGATCACCTTCTGGGAATGAACAAAGAGTCTGGCTGAATACCCAAAACGCTGAACTAGAATTCCCCCATTTATATTCCCATTCTCTTTCTCTCTCCCTCTCTCTCTGTCTCTCCCCCCTCTCTCCCCAACACCCATCCCAATTCCTCCTCTTCACACACAATAGCAAGGGTCAGAAAGGTTAAGAAGAACCTTTTCCTCTTTAAATGCAACAGAAATGTAGGTTCCTGTAATATCACCAAGCCAAGTATCTATCTGTTTCTCTACTGAAAGCCTCCTTCCCCTTCTATAAAGAATCGCGTCTAGGAGTCCAACATTAGCTGTGCTCTTCATGTCCTGAAAGACCAGGTCTCTGATCAGCTTTTTTGCTTATCAACGAGAGTTCATATGGTGATGGGATTAAGAAAATGGGCCCTGGGGCGCCTGGGTGGCACGGCGGTTAAGCGTCTGCCTTCAGCTCAGGGCGTGATCCTGGCGTTATGGGATCGAGCCCCATATCAGGCTCCTCCGCTATGAACCTGCTTCTTCCTCTCCCACTCCCCCTGCTTGTGTTCCCTCTCTTGCTGGCTGTCTCTATCTCTGTCTCTGTTGCATAAATAAATAAAATCTTTTAAAAAAAATTAAAAAATGGGGCGCCTGGGTGGCACGGCGGTTAAGCGTCTGCCTTCAGCTCAGGGCGTGATCCTGGCGTTATGGGATCGAGCCCCATATCAGGCTCCTCCGCTATGAACCTGCTTCTTCCTCTCCCACTCCCCCTGCTTGTGTTCCCTCTCTTGCTGGCTGTCTCTATCTCTGTCTCTGTTGCATAAATAAATAAAATCTTTTAAAAAAAATTAAAAAATGGGGCGCCTGGGTGGCACGGCGGTTAAGCGTCTGCCTTCAGCTCAGGGCGTGATCCTGGCGTTATGGGATCGAGCCCCATATCAGGCTCCTCCGCTATGAACCTGCTTCTTCCTCTCCCACTCCCCCTGCTTGTGTTCCCTCTCTTGCTGGCTGTCTCTATCTCTGTCTCTGTTGCATAAATAAATAAAATCTTTTAAAAAAAATTAAAAAATGGGGCGCCTGGGTGGCACGGCGGTTAAGCGTCTGCCTTCAGCTCAGGGCGTGATCCTGGCGTTATGGGAATCGAGCCCCATATCAGGCTCCTCCGCTATGAGCCTGCTTCTTCCTCTCCCACTCTCCCTGCTTGTGTTCCCTCTCTCACTGGCTGTCTCTCTCTCTCTGTCGAATAAATAAATAAAATCTTTAAAAAAAAAAATTAAAAAAGAAAATGGGCCCTGTTGCTGGGCTGTCTGGGTTTGGATCCTGGCTCTATCTACCACTTACCATATGACCTTGGGTCGGTTATTTAATTTCTTTGTGCCTCAGTGTCCCGAGTGTAAAATGGGAATAATAATTTTGTTATGAAGATGAATTTATTATTTTTTAAGATTGTATTTATTTATTTGAGAGAGAGAGAAATAGCATGAGTGGGTGTAGGAGCGGCAGAGAGAGAGGAAGAAGCAGACTCCCCACTGAGCAGGGAGGCCAACACGGGGCTCGGGGCTCCGTCCCAGAACCCTGAGATCATGACCTGAGCCAAAGGCAGACACTTCACTGCCTGAGCCACCCAGATGCCCCAAAGATGAATTTATGCAGCACAGAGAATAGTAAGTGCTAATAAGTGCCAGCACATAGTGCTAGGTAAGTATTTGTTGAATAAACAAATAAAGAATAGACCAAGGTACCTGTTTCCCCACGCCCAGTTCTAGCTCTGTGTTGTTAATACCTCTTATTCTGAAATGTCTCTCCGTGCTTCCTGTGCCCATTCTTGCCACTTTCTGTCCTCTCTTATGATGAGGACTCTAGAGAAAACTGCACTGCTGGATTCAGATCTCCAAAAGCACACTTCTTTACTTCATGGCCAATATCTCCTTGCCCTTCATCTCTTCTCGCATATCTCTTCCTCCCAGACTCATCTCTGAGGAATTAAGTCTGCCCCTTACATGCTCCCATGGCACAGCATTTGTCCTGCACTCATTCAGTCATTCATTCAACAGAAAATCATCACATAAGGCACCATACTGGATATAGGGAGCATACATTCTAGAGAGAAACACACAAGAGCTCTTAATAACTTTTTGATAAATGGGTGAATATATGAATGACTCACTTATATACCTGACCCTTCGCATTTTCCCTCCATGGGAACAGACTAGAAATGTCCAGATTACTAAGTCGTTGTCTGACTTCAGCCTATGACAAGGGGAAGGGAGGAGCTAACCCCATCCCTCTCGGGACTCAAGTGACGTGGAGCCCCCTTTAGGCTGCTGCATTTCTGCAGCCAGTGTAACCCTGCAGCCTAGCGCACGCAAGCCTTGACTGCCGCTGGACCTGTGTGGGGCTCTGCAGTATTCATTCCAGTAGCTCGTCAGAAACGCCAGGGCAATGGAGATTACAGAAGATGAAGCGGTGCCCTGACAAACGGGAAAAGGCAAGAATGAAACTGAAACCAGGCCAAAAATCAAACAAAACTAAGTTTTGTTCCTCTTACTATGACCTTGTTCAAGTTACTCAGTAAAAACCCTGAAAATTACTCAATATAGTCATCATCCAATTCTTTAACGAGATACAGGATATACAACACTGAATTTGTGCATTTGGGAAACTTCAAGACAGGGTATTTTAAATGTAAAGAAAAAAAAACTTTTCAAGCATTAAAAGTCTTTGTAAAGCAAGAATGTGAAAGCCAATCCTGAAGACTCCAAGCACAGGAATTTGGGTTGCCATTAGGCCAAGCCAGAACTCAAGGGGACGCACAGTCATCAGCAGAGATGGGCAAAAGCAGGTCGGGGGAACAACACAGTGAGACGGTAGAGAAGGCATTAGGCTTTAAGTCAGAAAACCTGGATTTTAGTCTCATTTACCTTTTATTAGCTGAATAATTTTGAGAATCGCTTATTCTCTCTGAGCCTCAGTTTCCACTTACAATAAATGGGAGTAATAGTAGTTTCTGCCCAAGCAGTGCATGGGCTTCCCACCAGGATCAAGTCAGCGATGAGTATGTGAACTCCCAGCAGAGGACCTGATGTACAGAGAGGCTCAATAAATGTTTCTTTCTATCTTTAAATGGGAATGAAATAAATCTCTACCCAAGCAATCAGCTTATCTGTTTCTAACCTGTAATATATTGAAATATACTAGCGATAAGATTTCACCATCACTTTTTAAAACAATGATGATGATGATAGATAACACTTTTGGAGTCCTTTCAACGGATATATCAAGAACTATGCTAAATGCCTGGCACACACTCATTTATTAATCACATTATTCCTTTTTTTAAGTAAGCGCTACACCCAAATGGAGCCTGAACTCATAACCCCGAGATCAAGAGTCACATGCTCTACGAACTAAGCCAACTAGGCGCCCCTCACATTATTCCTGATGTGGGTTTATCATTATAGTGGGGAAAAGCCATAGGGAGATTAGGCCACAGCCCTAATTACAGCAAATAAGTGGTGGAACCATTTTTATTTATTTATTTACTTATATTTACTTATTTAATTTACAAATAAATATATATAAATTTATAATTTATTTAAAATATATTAAATATATTTATATATTTATTATATATAAATAATATAGTTTGTTTATTAATATAAATATTATAATATTTATATATTTATTTATTTAAAAAGTAAAGTGAAAAATTTGATCGAGAGGAAAAAGAAATGGAAGAAATTCAAATTAACTTGAGGCTATATATCCATTTTACCTCTAATCACGTTTCCTACCGAAAAGAAAAACATGACCCCTCTCAGGGCCACCTCCTCCATTCCTGCGACCTAAGACTTTTCCTACTGCTGGAGGATCTTGACTTCCAGGCACCAGCCTTCCCAATGCTTGGGGGCCCGAAAAAGGCGCTCAGCCTTTACCTTTTTTTTTTTTTTTACTTTACCTTTTAAATCATGAAGAGATTTCTCAAAAATAGTATATTTTTATTAAGAGGACACTATGCCTGTGACTCAGGTCGACAAATTTTTGTTATGCAGTACGCTCCGTGAACGTGTTTCTCAGCTGCAAATAGCAATATTGTAACAAGAGCTGTCACGTAGCGTTCTTATGATGTGTCAGGCATTACCGAGGTACCTTATCTACATTTTCTCATTAAAACCTCACCAGAACCGCTCAAGATAAGTAGTAGTATCCCCATTTTAGAGATGAAGAAACAGGCTTTGAGGATTTAAGTAACTTGCTCAGGGAAACACAGTAGGAGTGGAATTTACGGGTATGATATTGTCATGGGGAAGATGCAGTGGGCTGTGTCCGCCATTCAAGACTCTCGTGGGGTTAAAACGAGATGATGTTTATGAACATTTCATTTAAATGGCAAAGTGCCACACAGATATTTTTATATGTACGTCCATTTCTTTTGGAAGTGAGTACTAATGAATGCAACATTTCAGTGCTACAATTAATTAGGTCAATCAACCCAAATCAAATACAGGGACTTGGATGAAGTCAAAGGCCCAGATTTTCCGATTACTATACTGGGTTTGTTTCTGTGCTATTACCGAGCCAGCTGTCCATCTCCAGCACAATTTCCCTCTTTACTCAATTTTTGTCAGGGTCAGTAATACAACTCCCAGAAGGATAAGGGAGCCTTGTTCCATGGCTACCCAGAAAGAAGGTATAGGTTCCTGGTAGAGCTCTTCAGAAGGGAAGAGGGGCAGCACAGGACCACAAGATCTAGCCCTGCACTGGCACGCCCATATACATTCACATATATATATCATGTTGCTTGCTTTTCTTTTTCACTTATTTTTTTTTTAACTCTCTCTCTCCCAACTAGAACATGAGCTCAATAAGGACGGAGACCTCTTTGCCTGTTTTTGCAGAGTGTTGGGATAAGTCATGAAATGTAGCCTGGATAGATCAAGCAGTCTGAGACCAGAGTGGCAGAAAGCCCAGAGCGTAGCCATCTCGGTGAGATAGAAGAGCCAACAGGGTGATCTCCGCAGCAATGCAGAGAGAGTGGGTAAAAGTGAAAGGCATGGTGTCTGGATCTCACAGAGAGACCAGTCCTTGCTGAAGCCTGCACCCAGGGTGGTGCCATGGAAGGAGGCTGCGCTTCTCAAAATCCAGGAACGTTTTCGGGGCTGTGCCAGATCACTGTGTAAAACGCCTTACTGAGAAAACAAGTGCACATTAAAAATGGATATAGTACACTCAAAGATCATTTCTACAGAAACGTGGGCTGCAGAAGGCTTAGAAGTTAGCGAATATGAATTTGGACACAGTGCAAAGATAGCCCCTTGAGATTGGGCTTTTTCATCTGTGATTCTGTGAATAATCAGTGAACCATGGCAGATGGACATCAGGAAGCAACCAGCCTCAGAAAGAATGACGCAAACCTCTCCTCCATGACCCACAGCCGTAACATTTTTCCAAGCTCTTAGAGGTTGGCAAGAGCCATCAGCATGAGAGACTCCACCGGAAGGAGTCCCCTCACTTGTCTGTTCAATCTGACCTTTCCACACACTGGAGCAAGAACACCTCCCATTTTCCTTTTCAAAAGTCCAACCATGCAATCTTCCCTCCCAGCACCTCTGAGTAAGAAACATTCACAGAGATGAGGAAATAAACCAGAAAATGAAGAGAGAACTTCATCAAGGTCAAACACACAGCTAAATCCCACAGGGTGTCCTGCATGTGACAGAACACAAACAAAAAGCAAATGGAAATTAACTTTGGCATATCACACTTGCAATGCAGGACAAAGCACTGCTCTGTGAGCCTTCCGGCTTTGTCTGGAAAGAGAACTTTATTAAATATATCTTTGCTGCTATCCGGGGCACCTGCCACAAAGATACTACAAAATACAGCTTCTTCCTGGGCTCATAAAAGCTCTGGGATAGGAACAATTAAAGCTATCTGTGCCTCTGGGGACATCCCATTTTACATCAACAAATGTTATGTCATCTGTAACCATGCCAATTTCCATTTAAGAACTTCCAATTATTCATATTGCTAGGGGGTGAATTCTGGTTTTCTTGCTGATGGTTCTATTACCTCTTCTCCAACCCCCTCCCCAAAAAACACAGATTGTAGGCTTTTCTTGAGGAAAAAAAGTCATAAACAAACTGCAAGGTCAACTTTCCAGTTTTGCAAAGCTGAGTGTTATTTTCCATGGTTCCAAATGGCTTCTTCAAAACCATATGAAATAAACCTATTTCTTTTTCACACACTCACTATTTCCTTACAGGGTGTAGAAAAGCATTTCCAGTCAGTCGCAATTGTTCTATGTGGACCCAAAGTTTTCCTTATCATCCTATCACCACAGCATCTCAGACTTGTACAGGGAGAAAGAAGAAAGAAATAGTGGAGAGTGAGGGGAGGAAAAAGAAAATTAGGAAATAGGGCCTGGTCTGCTGATCCCACAGGTGACCACTGCAGTGGAAAGGTTTGCCCCTGACTGGAGCCCAAAGATTACAGAGCAGCAGCTCCGTCAGCTTGAGAATCAGGCAGATTACAAAACTTGCTTCCCAGTCTCCTGATGGCAATGCGCATAAATTAACATCTCATTCCCTGCAGTCCCTGCAGTGGCTGGAAGACTTGATTGATCTAACATTTGGCCTCCCTAGGAGGGATGTGCTAATTCTTTCTTCCAGCCCTCTCCACTTCCTTAGGAGCTCAGCTTTTCATCTCCAAACAAATATCTGGCCTTGAGAGCTGGGACCATCAGGCAGCAGGCAACCTGCTGGGCGGGCTCCTCCACCTTCTGTCTGCACAGCGCCACTTAAGGGGCAAGGCTAGTGATCCCCTGATCCCATGATCCCGTGATCCCATACTGGTGGACTCCACAGCTTCAGGAGCCACAGCCAGTTCATTTTCAAATTATAAGCCTCCCTCATCCTTTAAGGGCTCTAGTAATATGTTTCCATGTAAAATCGGATAAGTCTGAGCCAAGTGGGTTTGGTTGGCAGGCATGACCATATTTAAACAAATTCATTTGGCTTGTTCCCTTAAAATAATTCTTAGCATTTGGTTTGTTTCTTTTCCTAACATCATCCTTTAAGCAGCAAGAGTTTCCAAGAGCTTTATCTATTATCGGGCATCTGATTTGCTGGCTTGTGAGGGTGAGCCCACAAAGGTGGCCAGTGGAGGAGGGAATAGGGCTGCCAAGAGGACAGGGACAGGGAGGGCTTGTCTGTGAACCCACCAGTGGGGGTCCCTTTTCCTACATTGCACAACGACTTCTCTTAATCCAGTCGCCTGAGTAGAACCATCACACCGCTGCCGTGACATCGATGCCATGTGCTCTAAAGGTCACAGGAGGGCTCCATAGTTGGTGCATAGTGTGGATTCAATACATTTTAGCTGGCATTGAGAGAATCCTGTATCTGTTAAATACAAGCTGGTTTCCTTTTTTTTTTAAGAGCAGGTGGAAGAGAGGGAGGCTTGAAGTTATTCTTGCTCTGCGTTTGGCTTATCAAAAAAGATGGATCAGTTCCTAAGGGATTGAAGGATTTGGAAGCAAAGGTGGTGTTTTCACCATTTCTTCTAATGAGGACTGAGATTCAAGAAGAGAATGAGATGGGAGATAGTGAAGAAAATTTGTTTTTGTAGGCTGAGGTTCACAATACTAGATAAACGTGCTGCAAGACTGACTAGGCTGTGTTCATCCATTTAGCAGGTATATATATTAAGCCCCCATGATGTCTCAGGCACTGAAGGCTATATTTCAGGAAGACTGTGCAGAACGGGTTTGCCTGGAGCCCCCAGTTCCGACAGTCATGTGCAAACCAAGCAGAGGGGACCGTGTCCGGGAAGGAGGGAAGTAGCTTAAGAAACTGGGGTGGGAACGCTAGAAGATTGAAGAAAGGGGAATGACAATGGTGCTGAAACGTGTGAGGAGCTATGGTAAGAGATTAATTCTGTATGACCCTTAAGTGTAGGATCCACAGGGGGCCATGTTGAGCAGCAGGGTTTGGGTCTAAAGGAAGTAAGAACCTTCAAGCCATTATTACTGAAGCCGTGCATGCTAATGATTTTTTTCACCACAGAAGGTATTCAAGCAGGAGTTGCACAAATACTTGTCCTGGATGTTCAAGTGGAAATTCGGGCAGCACACAGAGAGTGAATGAATTTAAAGTCCTTTATGATCCTTATATTCCATGAGATTCTGAAAGAAGGGACCCTTATGCTTTTCATGTCCATTCTAGTGTACCAACTCCTTCTCTGGCTTCTACTAAGCACGTTTAATTTGAATACTGAATATGTTGTAATAAGACCATAAAATTTGGTTTAGTTTTGTTGTGCCCTAACATTTACAAAGTGTCTGATTCAGGCCTTCCATCTCATTTGAGTTAAATAAAACATCAATCAAGGAAGGATTCATTGCACTAATAATGTTTTGTTTCTTGAGCTGGATGGTGAATATAGATGCCTATTTTACCTATCTGTCGTCTTTCTATCTGTCCTCTATCTATCTATCTATCTAACTATCTAATTGGAATGCTGCCACTGAATTTGTAAAGAAAGAAAAATAGCTAATATTAGAATGCCCAAACTCAGACTTTCTACTTTAGAGCCTATAAGTTAAACTATCCATGTGTAAGATTATTAATAAAGTATAACCTTAAGTTAAAGAACTTTTTAGTTGGCTTTTAGATGATTGACCTCACAAAATTTCATTAACTACCACTCAAATTAGCAACAGACCCACCCACATTTTTCATTGCCTCCCCTGGCTTAGTGACAATGCCTACTTCTCCTTTCAATTCCCCAAGCCACAGAGGGCATTACTAAGTAAAGGCAAACAACAGTCAGATCTCAAATATTATCAAATGTATCATCCTTCTCAAGTTGCCCTCTTTTTGTCTTTCTCTCCCCTTCACATGATCTACCCAACCCTCTTCAATGCGCATACACACACACACACACACACACGCACGCGTGCGCGCTCATACTCCTCTAGAAAATTCATTGCCTGATTCCTGGCAGCTCTGAGCACTGGCAAATTGCAAAGCATCAGAAAATCCATATATATTCTAGTAGACTGTGAAAAAGAATTTCCCCTGGAATTTGATGAGATGACCACCCAGAATCAGAATAACACTTATTCAAGGCATTTAAAACAGACTGGACAAAGCACTAGAGATTATGATGTAAAGATCAATTCTCCTCTCCCCTAGCAAACAAATGGACTAGGTGATTTAATGTACCTTTCCCATTGCTAATTTCTATGATCTTGAGATTAATTTGAATGCAGACAGAATCCATTTGAATAATGGCTCAAGAAAAGAACTTGTTTGCTAATTTAATAGGTGCCAGGGTGTGAAAAATTATTGTCATGATTATAGTAACTGGAACTGAGCTTGTAAAAATATTTTCACAGAATATTAAACAGTTCTATTGTGACTAGGGCCACACACACATACATGCAACATAGCAAGCTCCCTTTTATCCTGCATTTATGTTTTTCTTTAAATTAAAAATGTGGGAGCACCTGGATGGCTCAGTCAGTTAAGTGTCCAACTCTTGATTTCAACTCAGGTCATGATCTCAGGGTCATGAGATTAAGCCCCACATTGGGCTCCACGCTGGGCGTGGAGCCTGCTTGGGATTCTCTCTCCCTCTCCCTCTGTGTCATCCCTACCCCACCTTCCCTGTTGTGCACGCCGTCTCCCTCTTTAAAAAAAAAAAAAAGTGTTAATGGATTAGAACTGTCATAGTACCTCTCACTGATCTGCCCTAGTTGCCTAACAGATATAGGAGACCACTCCTAAATAAGTATATCACTTATGATTGAAAGATGGCTGAAAGCTACAACTAATACCCAAATAATTTTGAAGGAAGAAAGTGACAGAGATGGGGTTGTAGTAGGGAGACATCCTCAATATCTGCATTTTGGAATTCGTATTTGCTTCTTTCAATAGCATCTGTACATCAAAGATACACCTTGCCCTCGTCTCTCTATCATGACTTTCTTAATGGTCTGTATTAAATGCTCTAACCATAAGCATGTACTTGATGTTTTCACATTTACACATACATAATGGTATGTGTTACCTGAGTGACAAAATAATATATGACAAATGTTTCCATGTCCGATGAATAAAGATACCAAAAAAAAAAGCAGTACATCACAAGGACTTTACATTTTGTTTGTTCATCTGTTTATTGGATAAAGGAGAAGTCAGAAAAGAATAAAAACAGACATGAATGGGTTCATCTCCTACTTTCCAAAACCAATCAAAAGTTTAGTAATAATATCCACACTCCACTGGGCACGTACCCCATGATGCACAGTTGTGAGCATCACAAAAATTGTGCACACAGGCATTGTTATCCTCATTTTAGAGATGAAGAAACCAGGAATCAGAGAGGTTTATTACCTACCAGAATAAGTAAGTGACAACATAAGAATACAGCCTACCCCCAAAGCCCATGTTGCTTCACCTGCATGTCTCAGCGTCCACCCCAAATATCTAAAGGGGGGTGGCCCCGATTGAGAAAGGCTGATTGTAACTATCTTTAGGATTAGTTATTTTTTCCTTGGACACATGTTTCTTCTCAAATTATTTTGCCATACTGAGCTTAACCTGACAGCCCTAACAGAAAGAGTGTCAAAACTTTTTTTTTTTTAAGTAGGCTTCACACCCAGCATGGAGCGCAACACAGGGCTTGAACTCACAACCCTGAGATCAAGATCTCAGCTAATGCCCAGAGTCGGACACTTAACAGACTGAGTTGCCCAGACATCCCGGAGTGTCATACTCTTCATTTTGCAAAACAGAGGACTGATACTGATTTAATTTAAATCTTCCAGACACTGGCTGTATTTTAACATAAACTCTTTTGGGTTGACTCAGAGACACCAGTAAGTACTATGGGAATCTCAGCACAAAAGGCATGCTGAGGTGAACAGGGGGTGTGGAGGGCATATCCAACCTAGAGAGGTTGTAAGAATTCAGTACTGTGTTTTCTTTCTGGCTTTCATCACTTTTAACCCAGACTCTGCCTCTCATAGAGGTTCAATGTGGACAGCATCCCACTGAGTGAATTCTGACCAATCACTTACAGCATATTTCGATCCAGACTTCATTTCTCACTGCTGTTACCTGTTCATTCAGTGACCACACAGACCACAGTGCAAGGACAATTAGGATTTAGTCTCACAGAGATCTGCTTTGAGACACAATCCCCAGAAATATGTTTCTTCTAAAGCAGATGCTGCACGTACCAGGACATAGCAATCAATTAACAAATATTTACGGAGTACCTAAGGCAAGTAGGACCCTGGGGAGAATACAGAGAAGCAGTAGGTCCTGTGTCTTCCCTCATGAGCTTAAAATCTAGTTGGAAGTTTAAAAGACAAGTAATGAGAAGAGGGGGCAGGTGATGGCTGGTCTGACCCTAGGCCTCTGCAGCTTGGCCTAAAGCCAGCCCAGGAATAAATCTACTCTTAGGCAGAAGGGATTATAGAAGCTGCCTCTGAAATCAAATCAGGTCTGTAAAGCATCAAATAGTCCCTGGCACACAGCAGGTGCCCAATAAAGATTGTTTTTCGGTCTCTCCTTTCTGTCCCATTGTTCCGGGGAACAACAGGAAGCTCTCCTGGCAGTTAACTCAGCTTTAACCTTGATCCCCCAGGCCTGATAACAGGACTTTTCTTTCTTCTTGAAGCCTAGTCCCCACTTGATAGTCTAGTTCTAGGAACCTGTCCTGTTCCCCATCTTGGTGACCTGCCCACATCCCAGTCCCTTCACAACTGAGTGCTTCATGCTTTGCTCGTCACTCTTCAAAGGACTGGAGTTCCAGGCTGGTTAGTAGCTAACAGCCTGCTCCAACAATGTCTGTGGCCTGTTTGACGGCTGTTCCACATACTGCCTGAACTGTGATTTGTTGTCCCCACAATGAGTCACCCAGTTAGAGCACAAATATCATTCATTTAAATGTACTGGCTACCTAGAACACTTTGTTGAAAAGAAGACCAAGGCCACATCAGTTTCTAGAGGAAAGAATGTCACAATCGGTTAATGATGGCTATTCTTGGCATGGAAGGGGAGGCCTGGTGGGTACAAGGGCTGCATCCTTCTTATCCATGTTTCATGGGCCATTACCTTTTAATTGCCTTCCTCACCAGGTACCATTGTAACTTATCACACCTACTTCCCAGCACTTGCAGTTGGATCTGTCCTTCTAAATCCACCACAAAGACCCAGAATGGATCCAGATCCAAATCCAAGTTTCCTCCCTGACTTCCCTTACCTACCGTTAAAGAAATCCCAGACTTAGTGCATGCACGTGCATACACACACACACACACACACACACACACACAAACATAGCTCAAACTGGAAAAGTCAGGGAAAGAGCCAGGATAAGACAATGCAAATAGGAGAAATATATTCAAAGATGTAACAGCCAGAAAGTATAGAATTATTCCAAGCATAAGTGGCCCACCATGGAAAATAACAACCCATCCATTCAAATCTGTCTTTAAAATATTGAACATCAAATTTTGAGCCTTCTTCTCTAGGACACAGGTATCAACAAAATCATTACCTCATATCTAATCCCTCCTAAGGAACTGATTTTTATCATTGAGTTATTTGAGATCCCAATTAGGATGTACCCTGAACAATGTAAAAATTCAAATGTGTTTGCAATCCTAATTTTCAAGTGGCCTTTCATAAACTCATTTTTCCATGGCCCCTGGCTAATTAAGAACTCTAGTTTCCATAAATATTTTATTTCGCAGGTTGGTTAGGAAGGGTGATTGTCTGTTCTCTTTATTTGTCTTTTTCACCTTAATGGGACAAGCCATCAATTTGTCTGAATTGACACATGAAATTAAAAAAAAAAAAAAAGACTTAATGGTAGGCTGAGTTTCAAGTTACCATTCATTTCATTTGGTCTTCAAGTCATAAGCAATATTTACCACACTGAATTTCAAAAAAATGAAAAACAAGGAACTACATAGAGGTTTCTGGGGATTTATTTTCTGCATTTTGTTACCATTTCTTTCAGTTCATTTTTTAGGGAAACAAAGTTTACATGCCAGAAAAATGGATATCTATCCCTTTAGAAAGTTCTATGGTTTAACCCATCACAATGACTACAAGTGTATTTCTATCAAACCAGACTGTCTCCATTCATGTCT
This sequence comes from Ailuropoda melanoleuca, assembly GCF_002007445.2. Taxonomy (NCBI): domain Eukaryota; kingdom Metazoa; phylum Chordata; class Mammalia; order Carnivora; family Ursidae; genus Ailuropoda; species Ailuropoda melanoleuca. Next base: position 45,573,474 of record NC_048228.1, on the reverse strand, counting down.
ATTTACAACAGTACATCCTCCCCTTGTTTGTAATCTTGCACCACAGAGAAAAGTTGTGATTTTGTCTCTGTAATCTTGGGGACATCCTTGAGAGGGAAGGGGTAATCATGCCTTGGGATTAGAAAGAACATTCAAAATACTTAAATATCTTGGGACAAAGGATATGCCCCTCACAACTCCTATTTGATTTCAGCATGGTATTATATATTGTTAGTTTAAACTACACTGTAACTACAGTTGCCCTAAATGGAAATTCATACTCAAGGGGTTGTCAGCCACCATTTACTTAATCAGAGGCAACTACTGCAAGCCTTCAGCCATCCTTGCCTCTGATCAACACCAGAGGTTTCCACAACTGGCTTAATAAATATTGAAAATGTTTTCATTGGTGAAATTAGTGGCTTTTAATTGGCATAACAGATGCTAGAAATGGGTTACTATCGGTGAAATTAAATATATTCAAAATAGGAAGACTGAGATGCTCTCCTACACGTATGTGAAACCAGTATAATGATATAATCAGCACTGCAATTGTATCCTAATCTATAAACATTCTGTGCCCAGCCAGTGGGGCAGACATTATCAGTACCGGCTGACAGAGCCTTACCCTGTCACCATCCACCCACAGGACCTCCCATCCTCCATCTTTCTACTCAAACACCCTGCCATGGGATGGTTTTCACTTACTCTTAAAGGTATTTCCCCATGTGAGCACTATTTTAGCCCCGAACTGATGGCCTCTCATAGCCATTATCTTAGTAATTTATAGAGATGAACTTACATAGATATAAAAGTATAGGTTAATACAGTGTATTCCACTTTATATATTTTTACATTCAATAACCTCATATTCCTAAACAATACTCCCCACCAAGTTTCTTAACTGGAGATGAAACCACTCCATGGGCTGCAGGTCATGTGGAATTGTGGCGAAGAGTGCAGGCTCTGGGGCCAGACTGCCCTGAGCACATCCTGGCTATCCCGGTTACTAGCCATGTAACATGGGTAAGTTAATTCACCTCTCGGTGCTTCGGTGTTCTCAACTTTAAAATGAGACTGTTATGACACCTAAACCATAGCGCTGTTGTGAGAGTTCAGTACAAATACAATATTTAGCCAGTGATATGCTAAAGTTCACTCCGATTAGTTCATGAAAGCCAATTAGTAGCATTTCTTCCCAATTCCCCTTTCAATAACATCGCATTCATGGCTTGCAACTGGCCATAGTGAGAATATTTACACCACAGAAAATTGGCAGATGACAAAAATGAAAACTATGTGGGTTTTTGGTGTGGGGTTTGTTTGTTTTTTTTTTGGTGTTTTGGTTTTGTTTTGGGGGGGGTTGGGGTTTTTTTGAGAATCATTGTTTAACATTTCCCAGTATACCACTGCATTTAGCGCAAGGGCAAGCCTATAGTTAGCTCTCAAAAATATGAGCTATTATTAATAGGAAGGTGATGAGGGTACCTTCTGCCAAGCTAAAGGATTTTCCCCCAACTTTTGCTCACCACAAATAACTTTTTGCAATTACACAAAGAAAATTGACATAAACTACTCTTTGGTGACACCTTCAAGCTAAACAGAAACCAAATACATTGTATGTAACCTGTGAGCACTTTTTCAGTGGTGTTGCCAAACTCAAGGATATGTGGGTTACACATTTCTATTGAAGTCCGTAAATGAATCCCTGCTTGGCAATTAGTTCGAGGACAAAACTCTTTTTTTTTTTAAAGATTTTATTTATTAATTTGACAGAGAGAAACAGCCAGCCAGAGAGGAAACACAAGCAGGGGGAGTGGGAGAGGAAGAAGCAGGCTCATAGCGGAGGAGCCTGATGTGGGGCTCGATCCCATAACGCCGGGATCACGCCCTGAGCCGAAGGCAGACACTTAACGACTGCGCCACCCAGGCTCCCCCAAGGACAAAACTCTTAAGTACTCCATGAACAACACAGATATCTCAAAGACACAATTTAAAGAAATGACTGATGGACTCCTTCATCATCCCAACCAAGACAGAAATCAATGGAATAGAATCGTGTCGTTTCCAGTTTGTCTGTAAAAGAGATGGATGCAAAATGAGAGAAATCAATCAGACATGTTTTCTTTTCCTTTTTCACATTTATTGATAGAATTTAAAATCAAGTTAAATTCCCTAGAGTACTTACTGGATAGTCTCCTTGAGCAGTGTGGAAATGAAGAGAATGGATTTTTATTGCTTTTTTTTCATTTATTTTGCTTTTTAGTACTAGTAGGAGAAATGAGTAAATCTACAAAGGCCAATTAGAATTACCAATGTACCAGAATCTGGCAATATGACACCCTGCTATGAGAAACACTAAATATTTCAGAAACATTACTAATAATATCCTACAATCTCTTTTCTCCACCCTTCTTAGAACTAAGGATTTTGCGATGTAACTCAGTTCCACACCACATAATAGGCCAATAAATCACAGCTAGCTCCTACAAGTCTCAGCCAAACATTTAGTCATTCACACACCACAGGCTTAGGGTTTTGCCCATTGTTCTGGGTGAGATGTTCATTCTTCTTATTAGGTATCCAGATAAATGAGAAAAGACAAAACTATTCATTGTAAATGTACCAGCACATCATTCCTGAGGTTTAACACTTGCAAGTTTCTCTTGAATCAAAAACCAAGTTGTTGTGCACATGGTACAGTAAACCTGATGACTATTTCTAGTGCACTGCTATAGGCAGATGGAGTTTGAACGAGTTCTTAGCAGTGCAGGATGCCATGCACTCCACTCCTGCCAGCTTTCTGGACTGAAGAAAGAGAGGAGGAAAGGGAAGAGGTGTCTTAGGAGAAAGGACACCTTTAGGGGCCAACAGCTGAGAACAGGTGCCTGTCTGAGAACAGCAGGTCAACAAACTGCTCACCTATATACACATCTCTTCGCCCCAGGGCTCCCACCTAAAGAGAAATCAAGCCTTTCCCAAGTCCATGTGTGCAGGAAAGCTAGAAAAATTAATCCTGAAGCCTGCCCAGCTTTAACTTCTCTCTGTATAGAGTCAGACTAGGAGGACAGATGCCTATATTAAAAATGTAAGTGGGGCACCTGGCTGGCTCAGTAGGCGGAGCATGCAACTCTTAATCTCGGGGTTGTGAGTTCAAGCTCCACGTCAGGTGTAGATTACTTAAGATCTTTTTTTTTTTTTTTAATATAAGTTAGTTTTCTCTTACTTTCCCTCCACCTTTTCAGAGAGTTCAGTGTCCAACTATGCTCTTTACCATACCTGCTGCTATCAAAGACCTATGTGAATTTGCTCATTTCACAGGTCAGGGTGGATACACTTCACCTCCAATTCAAACCTATTCATCACTACCGCGAAGACTTGGAGTTATCAGTTTCTCTCAGCTTCAGAGTGCAGAGATGCAGGTTTGAATCCTATTTTCACTACTTATTCTCTCTTTAGCCTTAGATGAATTACCCTCTCTGAGAGTTTCTGCATCTAGAAATGAGAATATCTTCTTCCCCCGGTTTGTTGTAGATTAAATGGGATAATGACTATAAAATGACTGGTACATGACAAGCTACAAACCTACTGAGTAGGATTAAATATGTGATTTAATATAATTAAATAATTTACATAAATATAGAGGAGAACCTCAAGAAGCCTGAGCCCAGGGGCCAGATTTAGTCTATGAGGATAAGGATGAGACAGAAGAGGGGATGACAGAAAGAAAGAAGTCCTATGGTTGTTTTGAATTCAAGACCTTGTCTCTGGTTGAGAGTAGAAATGAGTCAGTATATAAATAGAGAATCAAACTGCATAAAACATCTAGAACAACTATTTATAGTTAAAGGGAACACTTCTCTTACTCCTGATGAAGGGAGCTCACACACCCATGACCTCTCTGTGGGAGTGACTTACCTGACGGATGAATTTGGAGGAATAAATATGATATGTTCAGTTCAACTCTGCCCTTTTATCTCATAGGGGTTTTTGGCTATTTCTCCAGGGCTGCGCAAGTCATCCCTTAAAATCCCCTATCTCAAATCCCCTCCCCCACTCACAGAGAGTCCAGCTTTCGTCCAGCACTGCCGATAACTGGGTGGGAAAGTATGATTAAATATATTCTCCAACTGAACCTTTATGAATAATAAAGGTAGTATTTTGAACTCTCATCGGTTTTATTCTGTTGTCTTACTTCTCACCTTTCTTAACCCTCAGGCAAGATGGAGGATGTTATCTAAGAGGCCCCCTTCAAGGATCCCAACAAGCTTTACTGCTACTCATGGATACTGAAAAACTAACAAAGCAAAGGGAAAATGTAAAACTGGTCCAGCTATGTCAAAGTAATACTAATTAGAATAAGTGGCAGAAAATAGCATCATGACTAATTGTCATATGTATAATAACTACTAAAAATACCATTAATGTCAGTCATATTATTTTTCTTTGAAATTTATTTGATTATAACACCAAATGTGTTTCCATATAATTAGGCTTCCTCTGTTCGTCTAGCACTAAAACATTACGAAAGGGGGAGAAAATGGCAACCACAGGAGTGGATACAGTTTAAGCAACTTCGTTTTACTCCAGTCCTTGCCCCTAGCCTAGACCCTTGCCCTGCGGGATTTCCTGTACTGACCTACAGGAAGTCGATTCATGGCTTAAAGTAAGTTTTGTATGCACCAAGGGATCTGCACCTTCCACCCTAGGGAGGTAGTTATTTAGAAAGAAAGCAGTTAAAATGTGAAGTTCATCATCAGTGGAAGCTCTCAGGATGACCCAGAGGACCTACTTCTTGCAGAGAAAATAGGATTTTAATTGACAGATTCGATCCCAGGTTCCTCTCTAGGGCCTCCCAATAGAGGTCATGAACTGTGATGTAACTGCATGGTTTCAAACCATTTTCCATTCACTTCACACCAGGCCACCCTGGAATGCACTTCAGGCTACCACCTCATTCTACATTCCACTCCCAATCACTCTGTCCCACCTCCCAGCCACCCTATGTTTATGACTTCAATATGAGAAGTTTAAATTGTGTCAGTCTTCGTTACTGATTATGCACCTTTCATCTAGATTACTTGAGTCCTTTCCAAAATTGCTCCCTCTGAGATAAGTGAGTGGGTTCTTTCTAATCCTGTACAAATAGGACTTAACTTTCTTGGCACAATAATAAACACACTGAGAATCTGATGTGAATTAACCCTTGAAAATAACCAAGGATCCTGGCAGTTCGGAATCTCTATTTAGTGGTAAGATCCTTAAAGTTTGGGGTTGTATTTTGTTTACTTCTGAATCCCCAGGGCTTAGAAGGGCAGCTGGCATGAGTATGTTTGATAAATCCTTGTAAATAAATAAACGAGGTATTTAGCACTTTAAAAGCAAATCTCTGCCACAAAACCTTTAGGAAATGCTCCATAAATTAACAAGATGATGACCAAGAAGGATGATTAAAGAGACCTGTTTATAAAGGTATAAGAGACTGGGACCCCCAACTCAGCCAGATTTCATTTCCTAGAAGAGTTTCTTCTTTTATGCCCCCAGATGAACTTAGCTGTTTTCATATTTGCTGTGTTTGGTTACTTGGAATCCACCTTTCGTCACCATGCAACTTGAGTACTTCATCTCCCATGGCCACTAGGATTAGTTCAGGGAAAATGCAAGAGGCTGAGATTCCATCTAAGCCAATGAGATGTGAGAACTGCTTCTTGAAGGCTTCTAAGAAAGACAGTTCTTTACTCTTCTGTGACTACTACTGAGAGTTGTACTGTCTCCTCCTGCAGGACATAAGCAAGGAAGCAAGGAGCCCCTAGAAATTGCTAGCAGCGTCTTTTGACCACAAGTGAGGCCAGTCTTAGGCTAAAGCAGTCCTAACAAAAACAGAGAAGAGAAAGGTTGAGACAAAATGATGGTATCAGTGAACCACCGGGTCCAGCCTGACCTGAAGCCTGACCTAACTATGACTTCTCAGTTACATGAGCTAATAAACCCCACATTGATTTGGCCAGTTTGAGGCCAGTTTTCTGTTACTTGCACATGGCTAAAGCCAAATTCACTGAATTGATCAAGTCAGCTCTTAATAAGTTGCCACGTCCTCACTGAGTTGAAAAGATTTAAACACATCAAGGTTAAGGGACCCACTAGGAGACTTTCAATGCAGCAAAAGAAGTGACAGAATGCAAAAGCCCCACCATTTCCCAGCTTATGCCCTCACCTCCAGCCATGTCAGCCTCCTTGGATTCCTTCAGGCGTTTACTTGCACACCTTACACGCTAATCATGTTCAAGCCAGTGTCTACAGAAGGAACAAAAACATTGTCTCTACTCTCTAGAAGTTTATAAATAACTAAAGAATGTATAAAGGTAAAAACTTAGAAGTATTTCAAAATTAAATAATTATGACAAGGTATTAATATGGTGGATTTCCCCCTAAGTTGTGTGTAACCCACATTTTTTAACAATTACAGTTTTGATTTAAAATAAGTTCACAATTGAGGAACCTGGGTGGCTCAGCTGGTTAAGTGTTCAGCTCTTGATTTGTGCTCAGGTCATGATCTCAGGGTTGTGAGACAGAGTCCCACACCCGGCTTCTCACTCAGCACAGAGTCAGCTTGAAATTCTCTCTCTCCCTTTGTCCCTCCCCCCCAACTCTCACTCTAAAATAAATAAATAAATCTTTAAAAAGCAATAAAATAAGCTGACAATAAACTGGAAATATATTAGCAATACGTGCCACAGCATGGTTTGAAATCTAACAAAATAATATCTGTGAAACCTCTGTGCAACACAAAGCATCACACATGCATGTAATGTTTTGTAAATAGTAATAGCCAACATTTATTGGATGTTTACTGTATGCAATATGCTGACACATATTGAGAACTTTGCATACATCATCTCAATCTTCACAACAAATTATTTTTCTTGTTTTATAGATGAGGATGCCAAGGCAAAAAGAATGTAATTGACTTGCCCCCAAATCATACAGTGAGAAAGCAAGGGGTTAAGACTTAAATCAGGCAATCTGACTTTAAATCCTGGTCTCTCACAAGTGTATCGCTATGTTAAAAGATTTCATATGGTAGTCAGAACAATGGTCCCCCAAAGATGTCCATGTCCTACTCCTCTGAACCTGGGACTATTGTCAGGTTACACAGCAAAGGGCAATTAAAGTTGCTGATGGAATTAAGTTTGTTAACCAGTTGACCTCAGATGTGAAGATTATCCTGGATTATCCAGTAGGGCCCAGTACAATCACAGCAATGACAGAAGCAGAAGTCAGAATGATGCAACATGACAAAGACTCAACTGGCCTTTGCCAGCTTTGAAGATGAAAGGAGCCATGCGCCAAGGCTTCTAGACCTGGACAGCTTCTAGACCTGGAAGAGGCACATTCTCTATTACAGAGTCCAGAAAGGAATGCAAGCCTGCTGGCACCCTGATCTCAGCCCAGTGAGACACAGTTTTGGACTTCTGATCTCTAGAACTGAAATATAATAAATTTGTTTTGCTTAAAGCCACCGAGTTTATGGCAATTTGTTACAGCAGCAATGGGAAACTAATACACAGAGAATGAATACATTTTTGCATCATTCAGGTAGAAAGATAAATAAAAGGAGCTATCCCCAAGACATCACTTTAAAAAATGATATCAAAATGTAACCCCATACAAAAGCAGCACTGGCCTTGGAGACACCAGAGTCTGGTTCACACAGATAAGCAACTAAATTACCTGGGACAAGTTACCCAAACTCTCTGACTTTCCTTCTCTGTAAATCAGGGATCATTACTTCTCTTAGGGCTGCAGTAAGGACTAGGAAAGAGTTTTTAGAAAGAAGCGAATCCAATGCTGAGCTCTCACTGCAGAGTTTCCTGCCCATTTCCCCTTAAACCCCCAAGGGAACACGGAGAAAAAAAACAAGCTCATCTTACGAAAAAGCTGTATTTTATGAATATGAAGGATATCAAATAATTTAAACATCAGTGTAATTTATTAAATGGAAGTGGTGTGCCATTTTGAAAAAGAAATCTACATAACCAAAATTTTAAAGCAAGAAATTTCTCATCCTAGCCTCATTCTGGACTTTGGGTCTTTCTCTTTCTTCCTCTCTCTCTCTCTCTCTCTTCCTCTCTCTCTCTCTCTCTCTCTCTCTCTCTCTTTCTGTAGGGATCGAGTTAAAGTAAAAAGTAGTACAAATAAAAAAGAAGGATGCAAACAGATTGATTTATGTTCATTTTGCTCAGCAAATAACTACCACTGCTTTCGTTCCAGAGGCTACTTCTCAAGAGGAATATATATTTTTAAAACCGCTTTCTCTGGGGCTTCGATTCCGATCTGCATATCAAGGTTTTACCCTTTCCCCCGGTGACCCATTTGTCTGAGGGAGGCATTCAATTAGACTGCCAGAGCAAATTGATTCAGTATTGACCAGAAGAGGCTTCTCACTTGAAAGACGTATTACACAGAGGTGGAGGTGTCGCTGCCACAGGTCAATACTCCAAGTGCAAGGGCCCCGATGATTCAGGAATATGAAATGAGGAAGGGTCCTCCCTGGGCATTTGGAGCAGAAAAGCCCCCTCTTTCTCTTACGGAATAAATAGCATGGGAGTGAGAAGCTCAATAACACGTGTTTTCATAAAGGCAGGAAACTGATGCCCATTCTCTGATGGTAGGGAACAAGCAAATTCCCTTAGTGGGAATAAGGAAAATGAGAATTACGGAATAAGCAAAGGTTTCTTTGCCTCAAGAACCAAAACTGGGTTTTGAGGTTTCAGTAACCTTATCCTCAAGATCACTGCTCTTTAGTGAAATACCTCTGCTCTTTTCAAGTGCCCTGGCCCCATGGGCCCTTTCTGCGGCCTTGCCTTGCTTTCCTCCATGGACTGCAGCCATAAAGCCCAGGCCTGACCAATTTATCAAAACTCTTTCTTAACACCCTTCACACATTGTGTTCATCTTTGTAAACAAAAGATACTCAGTTATTTTAGACAAGAAGTTGAGTCCCCTTATATCTAACACATGAAAGAGCACTGTACACCCAATAAGATAGAAATAAATGCTAATCAATAAGTATGCTTTATTTAATATAAAACTGGTACTCAAATTAAAAGGGCAAGAAGGACACAAGCTTATGGTATCCAACGCTGGCTTTTAATCTTTGTCATTTCTCACATGATGGCTTTGATTTGTTGAAATGTTTTATAGCCTTGAATATCTGACAGAATAAATTAAACCCTTTCCAAGAGCCTTCCCTTGATTATCCCAAGTACCTATTATCAATAAGATTGTCCTTTATAGCCAGCTTGAAAAATCATAAAATTGGCTCCATTAAAATAATTAGGACCCCTACACACACCTTTGTTTTAAGATCTGGCCTCCACGTATTTACAGGACTCTTTTTTATTTACATTTTCACATCATTGGAACAGGGTGACCATTTTTATTGTGTGGCACACATAGTACGTAAGACATGTAGTTTCCAAATGTCACTGGTGAAAGCTGAAATCCATTATCATTTACTTGCAGGAATGAAGCCCATCACGCTGTGCACTTGCAGAAAGGAATAAAGAGGTTTAAACCAGAATCTGCATAATCCCAGGTAGAAGAAGCAGCAGCAGTAGGGAGAGGGGAAAAAAAATAAAAAAGGCCTCATCTCTGATATGCAAAGCATGGAAAAGAATGGCGTATATTACAAATCAGGCTGTCTGAATGCAGAGGGCCCAAGAATATGCTTAAATAAGTACACACACTGTAATGAACTGGTTCAAGGCATTGGTGATCATTTTATGTTTCAAAAAGTTTCTCAGACATATATATGCCCAACTCTGCAGCTAAAATACAGCTGCAGTTCCTTCGATTTTCATTTGGAATCGAATGTCAGATAAAATGAAAAACCCCGCCTTCAACCCTATCCAAAAAGAGCTTCCTCAGAGAATACTTTTTTTACTTACTATCTCTTTCCAAACAAAATTCTAATATTACTCATATGCCTAGATGAAGAAAAATATATTTTGAGGGGTGCCTGGGTGGCTCAGGTGGTTAAGTGTCTGCCATCAGCTCAGGTTGTGATCCCAGGGTCCTGGGATCCAGTCCCACGTCGGGCTCCCTGCTCAGCAAGGAGTCTGCTTCTCCCTCTTCCTCTGCCCCTCCCCCCTGCTTGTGCACATGCGCACGCTCTCTCTCTCTCAAATAAATATAAAAAATATCTTTAAAAAATATTTGATGGAAAACAGGAACATTAAGGACAGGTGAGCACATGCCCCAGGTGGAAAGGAGAATGACCTACAATATTCCAGAACTCTGCTCAAACCAAAAGGATAGAAGGGAAAGCGATTTCTCAAAAAATCTGTTTCTCCTAACAATAATTTAATTTCAAATAATGGTATGTCAACTCAGTAAAATGTTCAAAAGGCACTAAAATGATAAATATAAAAAATCTGTAAAAAGCATGGAGAAGAGTCTATAAAACATAAAAGCAAAAGAAAACATGGAACTGTCTATGCTATTATTACAACCTTGAAAAATTATTTATACTTTTATTTAAAAGGGTCATAAAACACCATAATACATACAGACCTGATGACAAAGTGACTTTTGTGTAGGAGAGTGGTAGAGGATAGGGGAGGATTTTGTTTTCTTTTCCTTTATCTGTCATTTTTAATATTATTACAGCAAGCACATATTGCTTTTCAATTTGAATTTTTAAATGCTTTTATTTTAAAGATCCAAAAGGCTGAAGGCTTTAAACCCCATCTCCAACTTTTTTGTAGGAAAAATTATTTTCTCAAAGCACTGGATTCAAAGACCCGAAGAAAACACTACCGACAGGGGCTTAGCACATCTACTGCCCGGTGTTTGCTCATCCTGAGTGTCTTAAATCGGCAAAGGCCATATCTGCCTGGTATGGCCCCAAGTAAGTAAGAGCACCCAAGAAAGGAAAGTCTCAAGTACAGCTGGAGCCATGGAACTTTCTAGCATATTTACTCACAACATTGATGCAGTTCAAGACATGTACCTCAACATATTTTAGGCTGAAGAAACTTGACAAATGCCATGTGCAGGAAGGAACTTCTTAACCCTGCAGCAGGTCATAAAACCCTCCTGTGGGTGGTAGGTTCTCTACACTGGGGGGAAAAGAACATCCTTATTTCTAAGATGGAGGGACATCAGAGGAATCTGAACAAACGGGGCTTGTTTCTCCCAGTTTACTCCACCTAGTTCATCCCCTTTTTGCTCTCTCATGTTTTTCTGCAACTTTTCACTCTTTGTCAAACCTCGCATAAAACACTCAGGTTTAACTACCTCTTCAGGTCTTCATTTCGCTATCAAGGCTGTCGTGTCCTGCAGAGTCTTGAGAGGCCAAGGTAACACTGGAGGCTTTATTAACATCTGAACAAATGTGAGCGGATGTGCTACTCACAAAACTGAAAAATTAATAACAATTGATTTAGACCAGGCACCAGAGGACACTCTGTTGAGCTGCTCTTGTGAGGTTCTGTGGTGGTAATATCTTTTGCACTATCCTCTTGACAACAAAGACCAGAATATCTCTTCCACAGAGACTATCAGTTGTGACAGATTTCTCATTTGGGAAGATTTCTCATTTGGCAAGTGTCTTTTAGGAAATAATCATGGGAAAAGACAGTAATTTTGATGTTTAGGAAAAAATGTCAAGCTCTTGTTTGAGTATCTACACACAAATTAACCAAAGAGACACAAGAATAAGAAACACTAAAATGAACAACATCGATACGGAAACAGGATGCCAAAAAGCATAGAAATCGGATAACCAAACTCTCAATTCGGTAGGTTTTCAGCGTAGGTTGAATATTTAAGAACTTGAGCTAAATACCTAAATATGTAATGGTAAAAACGGTATATGCTCTGAGGATCAGCTAAGAAAGCCTACTGACACTTGTTAAATGGAAAATCTGCAGAGTGGTAGAATCAACTTTTCGAGTAAGGTAAAAACATGTAGCTTCTTATTTATTTATTTATCAAAATAAAAATGAAGAACAATTCACATATGAAACTACAGACTCCCGACTTTTGCAATACAGTCTTGGTAAAGACAGTAGAGCTCACCAAATATTCCGTCTGCTCCCTGACATAAGGAAAAGCAGCCCAAACACTGGGCCACTACTAGAAGAAGGACAGCGTCTCAAACCACAGCAAATTCTGCAAAGGCAACTGCTTTGTTAAGCCACTGAGATTCAGGAGTTATGTGTTCCTACAATGTGACCTAACCGAGCCTGGCCTGACGAAAACAATATCGAATCTAACTTTTCTTCTGCCTTGCCAGAAAATTGACAATTCAAAGAGTGAATGGTGCTAATTTTTTAACAGATATGAGGAGAAGCAAGGGCTATTCTAAATATGGAGGATTTTAGTACACATTGTATCAATTGAAATCAATTGGTGTTCATGGGGCGCCTGGGTGGCACAGCGGTTAAGCGTCTGCCTTCGGCTCAGGGCGTGATCCCAGCGTTGTGGGATCGAGCCCCATCAGGCTCTTCCGCTATGAGCCTGCCTCTTCCTCTCCCACTCCCCCTGCTTGTGTTCCCTCTCTCGCTGGCTGTCTCTATCTCTGTCAAATAAACAATAAAATCTTTTAAAAAAAAAAAAAAAAAAGAAAGAAATCAATTGGTGTTCCATAGGAGAAAAAGGTTCCTTAGTAAAGTAAGTTCAGAAAATAAGAGATATCACTTTCCGAGAGATTTAACATGGAAAGTCATATATTAAAGGCTCTGAAAAGTCCTTTGCCAAAGAAATAGGCACAACTTTGTTCAATGCAGTATTTTGCAAGCAAATGAAAAATATTTCCATGAAAGAGAGCTTGAGAAATGCTGTGTTCTAACGTGCCCCCACAAAGAACTGATTTGCTTACTGATATAATCTGCATCCAGCTAATATTGAAATTTATTTGCATTCCCTAAGCAAAAATCACCTGGTGAATGGAGAAGGGTGATAGCCAAGATATTTAATAACAGTGTATCCTAGACATTGACCAATCAGAATCAACTATAAACCCTGAAGACACCCCCCACACCCACCCGACCCCCAACTCCTAATCTTCCAGGCTTTGACTCTTTAATTGTTGCACTGTAGGGCGGTCCAGGGTGCTGAGGGCACCCAGAGAAGGAGGTGCTCAGAGCGGTGGCAATATACCAACTGGTATAGTTTATATTTTTGTCTGATACTAATTAAATATCAGCTCTGTGTATGGGTAAGTCATAGGTAATTTACCTACTTTAACATTATGATTTGAACATTTCTTCATCTTCAATTGCTTAAAAGGATTAAGTCCTGTTTAATATTTTATTTCTGAAGACCTTTTATTTTAAAGTGGGTGGTCAATAAATTTAACAGGTACTGAAGTCTAGAAAATGTTCATTAGTCATCCACCAGGTGATAGGCACCGTGGTAGGTGCTTTCATAAAATTAAACAAGAAAACATGTTTTCTGTATCCTAAGACGTGTTAAGACATTTAATGAATACATACTTGCAGACTGAAATATTAATGATACATTAGTCTAGCTGGATAATTGGCAAAGGTAGCTTGAGAAAAAAAATTTAAGTCTCTTTCATTGTATTGAAACTAAAGACATAGCATGAAAACCTATCTTTCCTTGTATGGAAAATTTTTGGCTTTGTTAAAAGAGTATCTGAACATAAATCTTATTTTACAGGTAAAAGAGGCTTACCGAAAGGATATTTTTAAAGGTTATCTTAGTCATCAAAACATAACTGTGCCAGAGGATTCTTTAGAAATTGATTCTCCTTACCACCCGGCATCAAGTCATTGGACCATGCTTTCAATAAGAAGCATTTTTTAAAATTTGGGAAGTTTCTGAAACGTTATAACATGAGCTTGGAATGAAGTGAAGTGGGAGTCAATTCAGCTAATCTTCTATATCTCCTTGACAGCCAAAAATTCATATCTATCTACTAACAAGATATTTTAAACCCCATGTTGGAGCCAAACATCCAAGAAAATGTACTATTCATATGACACTTCAGGACCCTACTCTAAACAGAGTCCTTTTTGGGTAGCTGAGCTGATCAATAATGACCTAAAACATTTCTCAAAAATCTCAGCCATGACCCAATTTATTTATGTAAGTGAAGAACATGACCAAGATTGACCCAGGGATCACTCCTGACTTTGAGAAGAAGCTGTCATCAGTCTTTGCTTCTATCTCCTTTAAAGGGAGGGCAGAGATTTGAGGCATTATTCCAGAGAAAGAGGAGTCCTGGATTTTACCAAATAAGAATTCATTATATTCTTCCATATTTACTCCTGATTCTTTATTTTGTTCACATCTTCCTTAAATTCTAATCACGTTTTTATTTTTCACTCAAATGCCCTGGACAAACAAGGGAAATATCCAATCTTAATGGCTTAGTTACATGGAATAGTCTGTTGTCATTGATTAATTCTGAGTTTGTTGGGAGCTTTATTCCACTAGGATTGGCCTTAGATATACCAGTTTGTGACTCCTCGGTCCAAAATACAAGGCCAGATCCTGCCATGATAAAAGATGATGAAAAAGTTCTTAATCATTGCATGTGGGGTAAGCTAGTCAGATTTGTTGTTCTGCTGTGTTCTGTAATTTTTTTCTGTTTAAATTACAACCCAGAGTTCAGGGAGTACTTTCAGATTACACAGAATTAAATTTAAAATTCTAACTTGGGGGCACATCCCTGACATAATTAGCAGTTAAAATCAATATGGACCCCTATTGTTAAGTGATTACTGAGATAATCCTCAGCTCTAATGCAATATGGTGGGTGAGGTAGTTTCCACTTATGTAATTTATTCTCCACTGTGAATAATTTTCCTTCAATTGGATTTATTTAATACGGTACTGCTTTATACCCTTTAAAAAGTGTCAAGCAAACATAGTGTGCCTATTTACATAATAAATCAATAGTTCCAACACCATTTATTAATTCTGAGTTTGCTGGGAGGGACTGGGATGTTAACGTGAATTGAATTTCTTGCTGACTGAGAGGAAACCAGGAGATAATTAGCTAACACCTTGAAAACCTTTCTACAATGTACGCATTTACTTCCAGTTAAGCATGAAGCACTGAACACCTTCTCATACTCCACTTTTAGGAAAGTCAAAAAAAAATTAGGAAATGCAAAAACAAAATATTGGAGAATGGAAAGCAGATAGACAAGTGGCACTGACCCAGCAGACCCGAGGAAAATTTAACCCTAAACTCGTAGTGAAAGAAACCAAGGGACCAACCAATTACTTCCTCAGAACATTGAAAAGACTCGGTAATTAGAGTTACTAAATACCTCCAAGACTGGGAAATTGGGCAGGGTTGAAACAGGAAGATTGGCTAGGAGTCTGCCTAAGATTGTGTGAAACCTCTTGGTAACTTCCCCACCCTGAGGAGACTCCTGATCTGGGAGGTTGTAAGTAGGGGTCACCAGGGACACAGAGAATAACAGATGTGACACAGAAATAGGTGGGTACATAAAAACCATACATTGAAAGATGAGGTTCTCACCTTCTCATTCACCTTTGCTTCCAGAACTCACATAGCTAGCTTTATACTTCTCTCTCTCCCAACAGGCAAGAGTTTGGGAAATTTCTCTCTGGACGAACACCAGCCCCAGAGAAAAGAGCCATTGTCAATGGGGAATTGCAGGATGGGGCAGAGGCAACGAAAGGGCCTGGCAAAGTTATCCTACACTAACACCCTTCAGGTCACAGATCACACAGAGAACTTCCAATCAGAATTTTAGTGCCTCATTCTTCAATGTGAGAAACAAAAAAAAACAAATTTCAAAAAACAAAAAAAACCTTCAAAATTTATAGAAAAAAATTCAGACAAAAGGTTTAAAAAATACCCATCACCAATGTTCTCTGATTGATAAAAGAAGATACTGAACTGAAAGAAATAAGAGAAAGAGTATACATAAAAGAAGGATTATCCAGGGGCACCTGGGTAGTGCAGTCGTTAAGCATCTGCCTTCGGCTCAGGGAGTGATCGGATTGAGCCCCACATCCGACTCCGCTGGGAGCCTGCTTCTTCCTCTCCCCCTCCCCTGCTGTGTTCCCTCTCTCGCTGGCTGTCTCTCTGTCACATAAATAAATAAAAAATCTTAAAAAAAAAAAAAAAGAAAGATTATCCAAGAGAAACTGCACTGGACAAATTAAACAGGCAAGGAAGAATTTATTCAAGATGATTGCAATAGGTATTCAAGACTATTCCAAGGCAGGGAGAGAGACGGAGCTCAACTCTGAATACAATAGGGACAGCTGGGGATTTGTGGCCAACACGCTGAAGAAGGGAGTCATCAGATGGATTTGAGATGGAATACTAAGAGGAAATTTGTTAGGTATGGAAGGTAAGAGGCTAAGGAACTTCACTGGATATCAAGCATTGGGGGTGGGAGGAATTCTCACTAAACTGGCTTAGCATGATTCCTGCTGAAACAAGGAGGGCAGGCCAAAGACAGCCATCCTCAAAAAGAGATTTCAGCAGAGCCTGACTAAAGGTTGGTCAAGAACGGAGTCCTTATCATCATTCAGAAATCAAAAATTAGTTCTTAGGAATTAAAAATGATAGAAAATGTAAAAATTTCAATACGAGAACTGGGAGATAATAAAAAATACAATAGAAAATGTTAAAGAAAGATATTCAGACACGAGTGCTCCTGCTCCTTGCCCAGCCTCCTTTACCTGCTCAGTGATGGGCTAACAGCTTCCCAGAGAGACAAGAGAACAGGGTCTCTATGGAGCTATCATGCCTGGGGGCTGGCCTGCCAGTCACAGAAAGTCAGCTACATTCTAGACAGTCAAGCCCTGGCTTAGAATGGGTCCAATAACGCACCACAGGTTCCCAGTTCTCACTCTCGGTGTGCAATTTGCTCCCATGCCAACCTCATAATTAAAATATCAAAAAGTCATGATGTCACCCACTAAAGCTCCAAAGGAATGAATTAAATTTTCAAACATTCAGACACAGCAATTACAGCCTTTCCATACTTAAAGGGTTTGCAGGGTAAATGACCCTGGTTAAAGTATTGATTTACTATTTGAAACCTCCCTCCCTCATTTCCCTTAACCCTTTGTATCAGTTTTCTATTGTTGTGATAAAATACCAACAATTTAGTGGCTTAAAACAATATAAATGTATTACCTACATTTCTGTAGGTCAGAAGTCCAACATGGGTTTCACTGAAGCTAAAATCCAGGTGTCAGAAGGGCTGTATTACTTGCCAGAAGCTTTAAGGAAGAATCCACTTCCTTGTCTTTTCCAGCTTCTAGAGGAACTCTTCAATCCTTGGCTCCTAGTTCTTTTTCATTTTCAAAGCCCAGTCTAGTCCTTTTCTGATCACATTGCTCTGATTTCTGCTTCCCTCTTCTACTATGAAGGACCCTTGTGATTACATTAAGACCAGCTGGATATTCTGGGACAGTCTCAGCATCTCTAGGTCATATGATTAGCAACTTTAATTTCATCTACGATTTTAATTCCTCTTTGCCAAGTAACCTAACACATTCACAAGTTCCAGGGATTAGGACCGAGACATTTTTGGTGGGCCATTACAGTGCCTGCCACATCACTATTAAAAGTAATTCCAAAACTCTCCCTTTAAAAAAATGTCCTAGTGGGGCGCCTGGGTGGCACGGCGGTTAAGCGTCTGCCTTCAGCTCAGGGCGTGATCCTGGCATTATGGGATCGAGCCCCATATCAGGCTCCTCCGCTGTGAGCCTGCTTCTTCCTCTCCCACTCCCCCTGCTTGTGTTCCCTCTCTCGCTGGCTGTCTCTATCTCTGTCGCATAAATAAATAAAATCTTTAAAAAAAAAAATGTCCTAGAAAGCATATAGCATTAATAGTTATTTCAAACACTGTTTGTTGAAGTATTAACAACAAATGGTATTGGGCCAACAATTAACTTGTACAGATACTAGTAGTCCATGTCTATAATCTCAAGAAAAGTATAAAAAATAACCATGCATAGGAGCTATGTATGGCAGTCAAAAATATCAATCAATTCACTTAAAAGAATTAAACCAATTTTAGAGAAAACACCAAAAAAAAAAAAAAAGCAAAAACAAAAAACCACACACACACAAATGCTCCATGGATAGTATGAACACAGTATTTCTCAATTACTGCATCTCAAAGAACTTTGTCAATTTGAACTCAATAAGCCTTCTAGGCTGGCAAAATGGTTAAACCTCCATAGCTGGGACTCACTCAGTACTTGATTTCTACTTCCTGGATTGATGTCAGACTTCTGTTAAATCTGAATCTTTAGTGAGCATTAGAATCATCAGAGACACTTGCTAAAAACACAGAATCCCAGATGTCGCCACCGCCAGAGATTGTGATTCAGTTAAGTCTAGTAAGGGTCCAAGGAATTTATATTTTTAATACATGTAACAGGATGTTAAAATGACAGCATCTCTATATCAGTTTCAACTAGGGTGTCATATCAAATAGGATCCCAGCAGGAAACAGATGGCACACTGAAGCTGGGTAACGTGAGGAAAGTTTAATAAAGGGAGTATTTACAAAAGGTGAGGGCAGAGTGCAGGGAAATGACAAGGGGTAATGCAGAGCCTCAGGTCTCACATAAGGCACCAGTCAACATCATTAGACCCAGAAGGACAAGGGAAGAGAGTTGTCACCAGAACCAAAAGGAAGAGTCAGGTGGAGATAACTGTTAGACAAAAGCTATGGCCTTTGCTGAGGGAGGCAGGCAGCCCAAAAAAAACATCCAGTAGAGAAGGAGCCAAGGAATTACTAATCCAACCTCATGTTCCTCCCTTTTTCCTGGCTTCTTCTCAAACTCCCCATTGATCAAACTCAAGAGGAAGCCAGAAAACAAGGGAGCCCACTGGTGAAGTCCACACAAGAGGATGGATAGAAATGGGGAGTAGGTCTAGAGGGGAAAAATGAAGATATCCTGCACAGGCACCAATATGATAGATCTCAAAGTGAGTGTAAAACACACCCACCCCTTCTATGTGTAGAATTTATAAAAGAAATGTTTCAGGGGTGCCTGGGTGGCTCAGTTGTTAAGAGTCTGCCTTCAGGTCAGGTCATGATCCCAGCATTCTGGGATCGAGCCCTGCATTGGGCTCCCGGCTCAGCAGGAACCCTGCTTCTCCCTCTCCCACTCCCCCTGCTTGTGTTCCCTCTCTCACCACCTCTCTCTCTCTCTCTCTGTCAAATAAATAAATAAATAAATAAATAAATAAATAAATAAATAAATAAATAAAATCTTTAAAAAAAAAGTGTTTGAAACCAGTTCCATGACACTGAATGCCTCACCTGTACAAGGAAATAAGAAGCAGGCCTAAAGCAAGAATTGGTACGGAGTAGACTTCTGAATAAAACCAGGATAGTGGGAGAAAAAACTAAAGCTGTAATCTGCATCCCACATGCCATGCTTACTCAATGAATTGTTATATGATACAATGATTCTGAGGCAGGTTGTCTGGAAAAAGTTTTTGTAAAACACTGCTCTGGACCACTTAAATCCGCCCAGGTATGACAAAATGGACAAGAAAAAAAGATGATTCGTCATGGTGTTTTTATTCTTGGCATTAAGAGTTAAATGGAGTGGTTGAAAACAAACGTTCTAGGTGCAGACTTCCTGTAATAAAACTACATCTCTGCCGTTTATTATCTGGGTGATCTTGGGCAAGTTATTTAGCTTCTTTAAGCACCACAGTCACCATCCATAAAATAAGTATAATAGTACTACAAACCTCTAAGTATTGGGAAGACTAGACAAAATAATCCAGTTTCTTTAGCAGAGTGCCTGATACATAGTAATACATAGTAGCAATTTTTAGTAAAAATAGCTAGTAACTAAATTAGCTAAAAAGTAGCTATTTTTATCATTCAAAATACATTTATAGAGTTATTACTATATGCCATATTTAAGAGGTGGTACACAAATAACCAAATTCTAGTATAACACCCAATTCATTTAAACTCATCCTTGGGACACCTGGGTGGCTCAGTCAGTTAATCACTGCCTTTGGCTCAGGTCATGATCCCAGGGTCCTGGGATCAAGTCCCACATCAGGCTCCTTGCTAAGCAGGGAGCCTGCTTCTCCCTCTGTTTACTGCTCCTCCTGCTGTGTGCTCTCTCTCTCTCTCTCTCTCTCTCTCTGATAAATAAATTAATAAATAAATACTCTTTTTTAAAAAAATAAACTCATCCTCTTTTGTTTCCATAAATCATTTGTATTACTCTCATACATTAAAAACCTGAATAAATACAGAATTTTTATATATGAGACTTACTGGTTCTCCTACAAGGAAAATGATAGGTTAGTTGGTTAATAATCATTTATTAAGAGCTCAGTTTGGATTGAAAGCTACATGAAGTGTAGTGAGAAGCATTGTCATTCAAATAAAATATATATGTGCTGAGGGGATGCTGCCCAATGGCACCATTTGAGGGAATAAACAACATTTAATAGGAGAAGACTTCCTGCAGGATTTGAGTTTTGAGCAAGTTAAGAATGGAAAGATTAATTCTTACTAACACAACTGATGTTGAGAGGTTTTTCAGACAGCAGAAAACAGCCTGGCAAGAATGGGGAACGGGATTCAACAGTCCTAAACTGGGTACCACACTCAGCAAGACTCAAGAGAGGGGCAGATGGGCGTACTGGGGACAAAGAGGAGGTCAGATGAAGAGAAAACCTCTTCTTGCAGCAAATCATATGACTACATTGAAGTGTGCTTGGTTTTATGTGTGTGATCAAATGTATGTGATCAATACTAACTTCTACAGTTTTCAAAATGAGGGCCTTCTGAATCTCTCTAAAAATTAAGTAAAAATGATTATTGTAAGGCAAATACAAGTCATTAGTGATTACTGCTGTTAATAGTTCAGCTTTCTCTACAGCAGAACGTAGAACACAAGGAGGAAGTTTGGGGATTAATTATATTTGCCAGGACTTTAAAAAATTTCTCAGGTTCCTATTTTTCTCTCCGGTGAATCAGGTAAAATTGCTAATACACTCACCTTTCATGGTCTAACAACACACTCACAATAATGATTCTGCAGAAAATGCCCTTGGAGTGTGATAGATTTGGGGCGATAATTAATTCTGCTTCCTTCTTCTCTCAGTCACCCCAGACCACTACCAGCACTACTTCTAATCAATTTTTAACTTGAACAAAAATCCATAAGGTTGCAAATGACCAGATGACATGTTTATTTCTGCAGTGATTAATTTCCTCAAAAAAAAGGGCAAAGTTCCAAAAGAAATTGGATTGGTTTAATTGACACTCTCCACGTGTGAAGCCAATGAAAAACCCTAAAAAAAAAAAAAATTTTCCACTTCCTATATTTCCAACCCAAATGATTTTTAAGACAAAGAAAAATAAGAGATCCAGGAAAGAAATGAAAACAACCTCAGCTCACCAAGAAGACTGTAACAAAAAGTGTTTAACATGGCAAAAGTAAAATCCCTTTATAATTCTGGTGATCTTTTTTTTTTTTTTTTTTTTAAAGATTTTATTGATTTATTTGACAGANTTTGACAGAGATAGAGACAGCCAGTGAGAGAGGGAACACAAGCAGGGGGAGTGGGAGAGGAAGAAGCAGGCTCATAGTGGAGGAGCCTGATGTGGGGCTCGATCCCCATAACGCCGGGATCACGCCCTGAGCCGAAGGCAGACGCTTAACCGCTGTGCCACCCAGGCGCCCCTATAATTCTGGTGATCTTGAATAAAACCAACACCTGAATTTTAATTAATGGTGCTATATGAGAAATTTTTGAGCAATTCTCATGTTTATGATGGCAGAACAGAAATTGACACATGGCATATGCGAAATGTATAAAAATGATATATATATACACTGTCATCGTATTTGCAAATTAAATAATAGGGAAGTAATGTATCCTAAGCCATGGATAGACACATCTAGAAAAATTAAATGCCTGCGTTAAAAGAATCCCACCAGCAAGCCACCTCCAGCTAAGCTAGTTTCTTTTATCACAATCTAGTTTCCATTTCATTAACCTTTGGGTCAAAGCTTCCAGCAAACTGTTGGATGTCTCAAATGAAGAGATAAATGTGAAAAATAGACTGATCAGGGAGGAATTCTGGGAATATGATGGCAGCCACGATGTAGTTTTTAAATCTCCCCAAATGCCCCCCATAAAAACAGACAGCAACTAGAATACCAAAACCAAAAACTCGAGCAATATTTACATCAAATGGTGACAATTAAATTAAGATTCCCTCAGGAACCTGAAAATTTAGGTGGATGGGAGTAAACCACCAGCTGCCACAAGACCCATTTATTAGGCCATGTAGGAGAAAAGAGAAAAAAGCAAAGGGTATATCTGATGAATCAGAACAGGAAGACCCAAAAATTGCCAACAAGCGCTTACTAGAAAGCACAGTGGGCCAATGTGAGGGCAGTGGCTGAAACTCAGAACTCAGGACATTCTCATTTGTAGTCCAAGAGGTCCTCAGTAAGGTCTGAAGGGGCTGAGGGAGCTGGGTTCCTACAAACTCTCAAAATCAACCAGCCAAACTCCCTCCCAGAATGAAACCTACAAAGGATAAACTGTTGGGAAAAGATGCCAACTTGAGCAGGACTGGAATAATAGAGACAAAAAAAGAAACAATCCAGATAAAAAGTGGGGGAGAGAAACACACATAAATAGAGTTAACTCAGTCAAGGTCATCTGGTCAATCCAGCATGGTTATTAAGATGAACCCAGTCATCCAAATCTCATGCTTTTTCAAATTTTACCCAGATGTCTATTATCATGTAGGCAAAGACTGAGAATATGAAATAAAATGAAGCTTAAGAAATGAAGAGAGGAATGTTACACTTGAATATAGTTTTTTCAGCTGTAAGAGTTGACCAGAAAAAAAAAAAAAAAGAAGTTTTACGTCAGAAGGCTGAATGCCACAAAATATCTTCACGTGACTGCCATTCTGCTTCATAGGATAACATATAATGTCACCATTTATTGAGGGTTCAGTCATTGACAGGCTTTGTTCCAGGTAATTTATATGAAGGATCTCACTTAATCCTGATAACAACCATCATTATCCCCATTTTAAAGATGAAGAAACTGAAACTAAGAGAAGTAACTGGTCTGAGGACATAGTTAATAAATGACAGAGCCAGAATTCAAATCCAGATCTGCTTGATTCAAAGCCCATTTATGTAACATTTGTTTATTATTTATAATAAAAACTCATATAGTAAAGTAAGATGATGCTGAAAATTAAAACCTGGTATTATATTAACAAACAGCACATTCTCAAATGACCAAGCTTTGTATTTCACTGTATCTCTTAATAGTTTTCTTCTAAAAGATACAGATAAGCAAAAAGAATTCCTTGAGGTAAATATGCAGACTGGTACCTTAAAATAGTCAACAGCAGAAGTTTTGTTCATTCACATCTCCATAGCTTTCCTGTGACAAAAGAAGGACTCTTTCTGACTGCAGGATATGATACACCTGTTGTATATACCCAAATCCTACTAACCTTCGAATACCAGTTCATTCCCTTTTTCCATGTACCTTTCTCCTATCACTCTGGAAATTACTTCTATTTTTACTTAATTCCTACAGCTAAACTTATTGCATGCAGCACATGGTTTAGCATATAATTATTTCCCCAAGAGTATCTGAAGTAACAGAGACCAGATTTACCCTCCTACCTGAAGCCACCAAAAATAAACAAAATACATAAAACAATGGTTTTCAACACACTGGATAGCAGGCAACAAAAAACAATGCTCCCTGGGAGATAAGAAACAAGGTGAGGCCCACATCTGTGCCAGTATACTGCCTTGAGAGAGTTTCCAGGATGCAGCCTAGAGAGAGGGAATCCAGGGGAAATCCAGCTGACTCCCTGAGATGAAAGGACAAAGCTGAGAATCTGGGGAGACTGAGCCAACTGAACTTTGTACAACAGAGTATGAAAAAAGAAAAACTTTCACAGAACCATAACCCCAGAGATCTGCAGAGGATCTCTCTAAAAAAATTCAGCAGGGAACTGATTTGAGCATGAATGTGAGAAAATGAGCTGAAGCCGGGGAAAGAACAACCTGAGAGGATTAGAAAGAACAGTACCTGGGGGCGCCTGGGTGGCTCGACCATTAAGCGTCTGCTTTCAGCTCAGGTCATGATCCCAGGGTCCTGGGTCGAGCCCCGCATTGGGCTCCCTGCTCAGCAGAAGCCTGATTCTCCCTCTCACACTCCCCCTGCTGGTGTTCCCTCTCTCGCTGTGTCTCTGTCAAATAAAGAGATGAAAGAGAAAAGAAAAGAAAAGAAAAGAAAAGAAAAGAAAAGAAAAGAAAAGAAAAGAAAAGAAAAGAAAAGAAAAAAAGAAAATAAAGAAGGAAAGGAAAGGAAAGGAAAAGGAAAGGAAAAGGAAAGGAAAAGGAAAGGAAAAGGAAAGGAAAAGGAAAGGAAAAGGAAAGGAAAAGGAAAGGAAAAGGAAAGGAAAAGGAAAGGAAAAGGAAAGGAAAAGGAAAGGAAAAGGAAAGGAAAAGGAAAGGAAAAGGAAAGGAAAAGGAAAGGAAAAGGAAAGGAAAAGGAAAGGAAAAGGAAAGGAAAAGGAAAGGAAAAGGAAAGGAAAAGGAAAGGAAAAGGAAAGGAAAAGGAAAGGAAAAGGAAAGGAAAAGGAAAGGAAAAGGAAAGGAAAAGGAAAGGAAAAGGAAAGGAAAAGGAAAGGAAAAGGAAAGGAAAAGGAAAGGAAAAGGAAAGGAAAAGGAAAGGAAAAGGAAAGGAAAAGGAAAGGAAAAGGAAAGGAAAAGGAAAGGAAAAGGAAAGGAAAAGGAAAGGAAAAGGAAAGGAAAAGGAAAGGAAAAGGAAAGGAAAAGGAAAGGAAAAGGAAAGGAAAAGGAAAGGAAAAGGAAAGGAAAAGGAAAGGAAAAGGAAAGGAAAAGGAAAGGAAAAGGAAAGGAAAAGGAAAGGAAAAGGAAAGGAAAAGGAAAGGAAAAGGAAAGGAAAAGGAAAGGAAAAGGAAAGGAAAAGGAAAGGAAAAGGAAAGGAAAAGGAAAGGAAAAGGAAAGGAAAAGGAAAGGAAAAGGAAAGGAAAAGGAAAGGAAAAGGAAAGGAAAAGGAAAGGAAAAGGAAAGGAAAAGGAAAGGAAAAGGAAAGGAAAAGGAAAGGAAAAGGAAAGGAAAAGGAAAGGAAAAGGAAAGGAAAAGGAAAGGAAAAGGAAAGGAAAGGAAAGGAAAAAAGAAAAAAGAAAAGAAAAGAAGGGGCGCCTGGGTGGCACAGCGGTTAAGCGTCTGCCTTCAGCTCAGGGCGTGATCCCGGCATTATTGGATCGAGCCCC